>NW_027280681.1:0-94264 GCF_046629955.1 Centroberyx affinis | reverse complement strand
CATGCGTTTCCATCAGCTGGGTTGAAGTGAACAAAATGGGCTTCCTGGACGTAGAACGACATCAAAGTCATCGTTATTGTCCCATCGTTTCTTCAGCAACAAAAGATGTTTCTGCCTCAAGAAAGCTTAAAACTTTTTTGTGATATTGAGGAAATTATATTGAAATTTGTCATTTGCATTCAGTTTTTCTACTTTGATACATTTGTCAATTTCATTCCATTTAACTCTTACATACATAGAGAGAAACAGACAAGCAAGAGAAAGACGCAAACAATTAAAACATTCACCAAACATCAGTTGCAACATTCATATTTAAAGTTAATCAGGTTATTTATCAGATGCAAAAGCAACCAAAGCTTCAGACTTATATATTATATTATACTCTATGGAGAGCAAAGCCAGTTCTGAGTGGCTCTAAATACCAGCTCTCCAGGCAATTAGCCTCATAAGATGATGGCAGTTTTGGGGGAAGAGCTTTATAAACAAACAGAAACTCGTCTGTAAAGTGGAACTAATTGTCAATTTAACCTCATATTCTGTAGATTTTGGCGTCAAAGTAATTCCAAAGTGAGAAAAACCATTTAGACGAAATTACTGTTGTGGAGTAATACAGCAGAATACATTTGCAATCTGTGACAAATGACGTTCCCATCATGAAATAACACTCTCAAATGCGAAGTTAAAATGTAATTTCTATACTCGCACTCTAATTATATACTGTGATTCTTTCTTTAACCCGTTGGGATGTGCATAATTTGAAACAAGTTTAATTTAACATGCATGACTAAGCAAGAACGCGTTTTCCCAAGTCAGGAAACACTCGTCATGAAATTGAAACCGTTTTCTGTAACAAAATGCTATGAGAGTTTTGTTTGGCAGTGAACGAAAGACAGCAGTCAGACTATGAAGTTGGAAGACAGTCCTTACTGACAGGTGGTCTCTGCTTTGACTGGACGGATGCAGCATTTTAACTTCTCTCTCATGCACAAACACACACACACACACACACACACACACACACACTCTGCAGTCAATTGTGCCATCCTCCAAAGCGCTGGCAGTGCTGACCTGCTGAACTGATGAACGCCTTCTGCCAGCTCCCAGAAAGTGCTGGCAGTAATGAAGGTCTAATACCAGAATCATCATCTAATCACATCATCCAAACTAATGAAAATGGATATCAAACACGATATGATCTGTGTGTGTGTGTGTGTGTGTGTGTGTGTGTGTGTGTGTGTGTGTGTGCGATAGAGGCTGTGAAAGACAGAGGAATCTGTCGTATAATGATGGGAATACTTTGGGTTTTCATGTCTGCCGGGGCCGCAGAGACCAGTTTGCACAGACCAGAAGCTGTTTGACAGATAAAGTAGGGCTAATTCAAATGAGGAATGCATTGATCCAAATTGCCTTTATTACAGTTGTAATGATTTGTAAAGCAGATATGGGATTATCAGCTTCAGGCTTTTGACTTTGGCTCATCCCATAAGTCCTAATATCCACTCTTTTTTTAATCTTTTTATTTGAGGTTCCTCTTGCTTTTCACATTATCCAAGTGCAGATACAGAACCGATCTTTCTTCATTCTTTACAACAAATACAATGACGGCAACAACAGCAGGAATAACCACTACAATTCACATACCTACATGCATAATTGACAAAAAACAAGAGTCCAACACACACAGGAAAAAAAGAAAAAAAAAAAGAAAAAAGGAAAGGACACACATTAGGCTTCAACAGGCATACAGCTGCAACAAGACAGTTGGTAACAAATAACTCCAAGACCTTTAATTAGGTGGAAGACAGTTCAGCCCAGAGGGATCTACTGCAGGTATGACTGGATGATGAATCGTTTCATATTGTCATGCAAGGTATATCTCAGTTTCTCCAAAGGCAGAGAGTTTTTATCGACTTTCTTAATGGACAAGAACAACTGAAAGCCACATCATGACACTCCGGCTCCTCTGCTATGGCACAAAAATGTTGATGTACTGATGGGACACAATTTTGGGAGTTTGACTAGCTGTGGCAGGTGAGCACCTAGGGGCAACAGTCAATTTACCACTTGTAGTGTCTCTAATCTTGTCAGGCTGCCATGTGTTACAGCCTGTTACAGATGGGAAGGTGCAGCTCTTTGCTTCAGTGAAACTCTATTTTGAAGATTTGTGTTTGAAGGTCAGACCTTGTAGCAACTGATAATATAATAAAATGTCTCTCTAGATGGGTTGAAAATGTAATAAACGCTGTAATTGCAGCAAATTGCTGGTGAGTGGGATAATATCACACTATTATATTAACTGAGACAGTGCAACATATTCTTAACAGATTATGTAATAATCATATTTAATTATTATACATAATATTGTTATTACATTATTCTTACTGTCACCAGTTATCACATTATTAGTCAATACTATAATTGCATCATCAGTTAAAATATATGTATGAATTAATAAACGCCAGCTAATGTAAACATGTGATCTTATTACATTATCCAGCAGTTCATAGGTTTCTTACATTTTCAACCCATTTAGAGGGACGTTTTATTACATTTTGATGAGTTATTGTGTTATCTGTTACATTATTACTTATATAATATAACATATTTTAGGTGCGTTGCTGCAGTCAAACACAGATAGTAAATTTCCCTCTCTCTCTCGTTCTCCCTCTCGCACTCTCTCTCGTTCTCTCTCTCTCTCCCTCTCTCACTCGTCCTCTCTCCCTCATTCTCCATCTCTCCCTCTCTCTCTTGCTCTCTCCTTCTCCCCCTCCCTCTCGCTCATTCTCCCTCTCTTCCCCTTTTACTGAACCTGTCTAAAGTCAATGGCCATGTTTCAGTGTAGAGACACAAAAACACTTCAGGCCAAGACTGGTTGGCAATTTAACGCAATGAGTAAATTACTACTTTCAATTTTCAGTAATCAGCCCATGCAGATTATTTTTAGGAGTAATCTTCCCAACACGGGAGCCAGTTCTGTTCAGCCCATGGCTAGAAAGTCACAGCAGTGGTGTGGCAGTAAGCTCGCTGCTGCGGTTCCACATTAAAGCATTAATGCTGCGAAGAGATGTTAGGATGCTTCACTGTCAGGAAGTTTCCAGTGTTAGATTTCAAGCCATAAATGATCCTGAATGGACAATCTCATGAACTACAGTGATGTGGAAAGGGAACACCAATAGGTTTGACTCATAATCTTTGCAATATTCTTAATTGAAAACAGACACACATATTACAACTGACCTCTCTTCTGCTTTTGTAGCTATCTGTTTTTAGAGTAATGTGGGCATTATCATTCCAAACATAGATTGTGTAACAGAAACTTGACGGAATTACTGTAACATTTTCTCTTTCTCTCCCTCTCTCTACCTCTCTCTCGCTCGTCCTCTCTCCCTCTCATTATTCCTCTCTCCCTCTCACTCTCCCTCTCTCTCCCTCTCTCTCACTCGTCCTCTCTCTCCCTCATTCTTCCTCTCTTCCCCTCTCTCCCTCTCTCTCTTGCTCTCTCCCCCTCTCTCTCTCTCCCTCTCTCTCGCTCGTCCTCTCTCCCTCTCATTCTCCCTCTCTCTCTTGCTCTCTCCCTCTCTCCCTCTCTCTCGCTCGTCCTCTCTCTCCCTCATTCTTCCTCTCTTCC
Source organism: Centroberyx affinis (assembly GCF_046629955.1). Classification (NCBI taxonomy): domain Eukaryota; kingdom Metazoa; phylum Chordata; class Actinopteri; order Beryciformes; family Berycidae; genus Centroberyx; species Centroberyx affinis. Next base: position 90,636 of record NW_027280681.1, on the reverse strand, counting down.
CCTCTCTCTCTTGCTCTCTCCCTCTCTCTCTCTCCCTCTCTCTCGCTCGTCCTCTCTCCCTCTCATTCTTCCTCTCTCCCTCTCAGTCTCCCTCTCTCTCTTGCTCTCTCTCTCTCCCTCTCTCTCACTCGTCCTCTCTCTCCCTCATTCTTCCTCTCTTCCCCTCTCTCCCTCTCTCTCTTGCTCTCTCCCCCTCTCTCTCTCTCTCCCTCTCTCTCGCTCGTCCTCTCTCCCTCTCATTCTCCCTCTCTCTCTTGCTCTCTCCCTCTCTCTCTCTCCCTCTCTCTCGCTCGTCCTCTCTCTCCCTCATTCTTCCTCTCTTCCCCTCTCTCTCTTGCTCTCTCCCTCTCTCTCTCTCCCTCTCTCTCGCTCGTCCTCTCTCTCCCTCTCATTCTTCCTCTCTCCCTCTCATTCTCCCTCTCTCTCTTGCTCTCTCCCTCTCTCTCTCTCCCTCTCTCTCGCTTGTCCTCTCTCTCCCTCTCATTCTTCCTCTCTTCCCCTCTCCCTCTCTCTCTTGCTCTCTCCCTCTCTCTCTCTCTCCTTCTCATTCTTCCTCTCTCCCTCTCATTCTCCCTCTCTCTCTTGCTCTCTCTCTCTCTCTCTCTCTCTCCATGTCTCTCGCCCAGCTGAAGTCTTCTCTGCCACAGTCTGAGTCATCGGGGTAAACAGTTGCACTAAGTACTGTACCTAGGATGACTGCTGTGCTCCGCGCTAAACTGCCTGCGTGTGTTTAATGTAATGTAATGTAATAATTCAATGTGTTTAATCCGTCACTGCTGGACTCCTGATGATACTGAATACACACCGCTTTTTACTTTTCATGTTTTTTCATATTTTCTACACTGAGTCAGACACAATTTCGACCCTACGCCGGCCTCATGGTCTACTGCAGGAAGCTGACAGCAGGTGTTTAATGAATGTGTGTGTGTGTGTGTAAGGGAGAGAGAGAGAGAGAGAGAGAGAGAGAGAGAGAGAGAGATGGAGAGAGAGAGAATGTTGTACAGAAGGATAGAGGAAAAGAAATTGAATGTGTGTGAAAAAGATAGAGATTGGTTATGCATGTGCTGTATTTGAGAGTCTGACAGAGGGAGAGAGAGAGAGAGAGAGAGCGAGAGGGGGGAGAAAGAGAGTGAGAACAAGAGAGAGTGGGAGAGAGTGAGAGAGAAAGAGAGATGGAGAGAGAGAGAATGTTGTACAGAAGGATAGAGGAAAAGAAATTGAATGTGTGTGAAAAAGATAGAGATTGGTTATGCATGTGCTGTATTCGAGAGAGTCTGACAGAGAGAGAGAGAGAGAGAGAGAGAGAGAGAGCGAGCGAGGGGGGGGGAGAGAGAGTGAGAACAAGAGAGAGTGAGAGAGAGAGAGAGGGGGAGAGTGCAAGAGAGAGAGGGAGAACGAGGGAGAGAGGGGAAGAGAGGGAGAATGAGAGAGAGGGAGGGAGAGAGTGAGAGAGAATGAGAGAGCGAGAACGAGAGAGAGGGCAGGAGAGAGAGAACAAGAGAGAGAGAGTGAGAGAGTGAGAATGAGAGAGAGAGAGAGGGAGAGCGCAAGAGAGAGAGGGAGAACAACGGAGAGAGGGGAAGAGAGGGAGAATGAGTGAGAGGGAGGGGGAGAGAGAGAGGGAGAGAGCAAGGGAGAGAGGGAGAACGAGAGAGTGAGAGAGGAAGAATGAGAGGGAGAAAGGACGAGCGAGAGAGAGGGAGAGAGAGTGAGAGAGGGAGAACGAGAGAGAGAGAGAGAGAGAGGGAGACGGAGAACATCATACAGAAGGAGAGAGGAAAAGAAATTGAATGTGTGTGAAAAAGATAGAGATTGGTTATGCATGTGCTGTATTTGAGAGTCTGACAGAGAGAGAGAGAGAGAGAGAGAGAGAGTGAGAACAAGAGAGAGTGAGAGAGAGAGAGTGAGAGAGAGAGAGGGGGAGAGCGCAAGAGAGAGAGGGAGAACGAGGGAGAAAGGGGAAGAGAGGGAGAATGAGAGAGAGGGAGGGGGAGAGTGAGAGAGGGAGAGAGAACGAGAGAGAGGGCAGGAGAGAGAGAACGAGAGAGAGAGAGTGAGAGAGGGAGAATGAGAGAGAGAGAGAGAAAGGGAGAGAGCAAGAGGGAGAGATGGAGAACAACGGAGAGAGGGGAAGAGAGGGAGAATGAGAGAGAGGGAGGGGGAGAGAGAGAGAGGGAGAGAGCAAGAGAGAAAGGAGAGAGGGAGAATGAGAGGGAAAGAGGACGAGTGAGAGAGAGAGAGAATGAGAGAGAGTGCGAGAGGGAGAACGAGAGAGAGAGAGAGGGAGAGAGAGACGGAGAACTTCATACAGAAGGAGAGAGGAAAAGAAATTGAATGTGTGTGAAAAAGATAGAGATTGGTTATGCATGTGCTGTATTTGAGAGTCTGACAGAGAGAGAGAGAGAGAGAGTGAGAACAAGAGAGAGTGAGAGAGAGAGTGAGAGAGAGAGAGGGGGAGAGCGCAAGAGAGAGAGGGAGAATGAGGGAGAAAGGGGAAGAGAGGGAGAATGAGAGAGAGGGAGGGGGAGAGTGAGAGAGGGAGAGAGAACGAGAGAGAGGGCAGGAGTGAGAGAACAAGAGAGAGAGAGTGAGAGAGGGAGAATGAGAGAGAGAGAGGGAAAGAGGACGAGTGAGAGAGAGAGAGAATGAGAGAGAGTGCGAGAGGGAGAACGAGAGAGGGAGAGAGAGACGGAGAACTTCATACAGAAGGAGAGAGGAAAAGAAATTGAATGTGTGGTGAAAAAGATAGAGATTGGATATGCATGTGCTGAATTTGAGAGAGGCTGAGAGAGAGAGAGAGAGAGAGAGAGAGAGAGAGAGAGTGAGAGGGGGAGAGAGAGAGAGTGAGAACAAGGAGAGATTAGAGAGAGAGAGGTTGTGTCGCAGCATGGTGCAGAGGGAAAGGCTGTGAAGTAAACGGACTGAAAGACCCGCCAGGTGAAACCAAGTGTAACAACCGCTGTGCTGCAGAGACACTGGAATACTGGATACTTACTTACTGGATACTTCCCATATTCCAAGATGGTGACGCCCACATACACACTGTTAACAAATCCAAAGGTGGTTTCATGAACATCAGGATGAAGTCACACTCCTTCCAAGACTTCCAGATCTAAACATCATTGAACCAGAAATAGATTTCCACCTCCTCCATCCCTCAGAAGAACTGGAGGCTTTCCTTCTCAAAGAATGGATGCAGGATCACAGTATTGCATGAAGGACTGGAAGACTCTTTATTAGAGACATGATATTCATATATTGTTAGCTGTTTGTGTTATTTTGTCCACCACCTATCCTGAGCTTAGTGATATTTTTCTTTCCTTAGCCTTAGGACTTGTAGCTTTCTTCCTATTTAAAGTGGTAATCCACGAGATTCAATTTTTAAATTTTGTTTTCATCTCTGAGCCTGGCTTTGACATTTCATGGAATAAGCAAAATGTCTTAAAATGCAAATAATGTGTTCGCTGCACAAAATGTGAGAGAAATACGTTTCCCATGAAAGGATTACATGAAGGAGCAGGCCAGCCCCTTTGCAGAGATTTTTTTATGCTATAACATATTGTATATGATATTTAAATACTAAGTCCATCCCCAAAATATTGTTAAACTAAATCAAATACAAGTCATACAGGCTATTTGATTGACTTACATTTAGACCTGTCACTTTTGAGTTTTCAATGAAGTCGGTTGGTAGGTAAAGAGTGTTGAGTGATACCGCCACTCAAGAGTGCGTGAGTCGGCCTACTAGAAGACTAGATCAGTGGTTCTCAACGTGGGGTCCGGGGACCACCAAGGGTCCTTGAGGGGGTTCCAGGGGGTCCCAGGCAAAATGATGAATTGTTCAACTTCACCATTATTTCATTAACAAGGAGTTAGAGAACGTAGAATAATGACTATTTTGGTCATATATATGTTATCTCTCTACCTACAATATAGACAGTCATTGAATTCTGGACAAAATCATATCTAACAATACAAATATTCTTAGATTTGGGTTTGAGAGACATAATCTCATCAAATGTGGGTCTATGGCCCTAATGTGGACTAAATTAGGGTCCTTGATATGAAAAAGGTTGAGAATCACTGGACTAGATCCTGTAAATCTGACTTTTTTTAGATTGAAACTTAACTGTTTTTTGATTCAAAGGGCATCTAAGACTAAATCAACTCGTCTTGCAAGTGGTGCTGCAGCTTTATTAGGATCAACAAGCAGCAGCATTCATTCATTCATTCATCTTGTTGCTCAGTGCTGTAGTTTGTGTTGTTGTATCTCTGTACTGTCAGCACCTGTTTGCTCATGGTCAGTGTGGTTGGACAAGTGTTGGGCCAAAGCAATGCTGGTGTTCATGCTGTTTATTTGTGTGCGTATTTGTGCCCCTTAACCACTAATAATCACTAAGAACGAAACTGCCTGCAGAAGTGAGATTTCGTCACTGGTGGACTGGTGCAACGCAAACAACCTGGAATTAAATGTTTCTAAAACCAAGGAATTAGTAGTGGACCTTCGCAGGAGCCGTGGGGACCGCCTACCCTTGGTCATCAACAACTCTGAAGTTCAACAAGTGGACAGCTACAAATTCCTGGGAAGTGACAATCTCCTCCACCTTGAAATGGGGGGATAACAGACGACACTACTATTCTCAAGAAAGCACACCGGAGACTTTTCTTTTTAAGACAACTGAGAAAATGTCAGTATGTCCAGGAATGGTATGGTGCAGTTTTATAGAGCAGCAGTGGAAAACATCCTTACCTATAACTGTGTGGTTTGGCAGCATGTCAGCTGAGGACAGGAGACAGCTGGACAAAGTTGTACGCACTGCATCCAGAATTATCGGATGCGATCTCCCACCCCTAGCGGAAATCTATAAGGCCAGACTACAAAAGAAGGGCCTTAAAGTTTTACCCCTCTCACCCGGCTAACGACCTTTTTAATCTTCTGCCTTCTCAAAAAAAAGACTTAGAAGTGTTAAGACCAGAACATCCAGATTCCAGAATAGCACATATCCGGAAGCTGTCCGCCTCCTTCACACTCTAAACTTAGCAGTGCAGGTCGCTCGGTGGGTTGAAGTAACTGTGCAATAAGGCAGATGTTTTTTTTATTATGCACTTACACACTTGAAGCACTTTATCTAGTGGGTCGTTTGATGTTGCTGCTAATTCCCCTACAGGTGCTAGTGTTTTACCCCTGGTGTTCTTATGTGTTGGAGTTTATTTTATTCTACCCATTTGTGCTTTATGCTTTTATGATTATTTTATGGCTTGGATGTTATCTGTTTTATACTTTCTTTTTTGAATGTTTTATGTGTTTTATAAGTGAGTGGTTCTGTGTGTTTGTCTATGTTTAAGTGAGCTCACTAAGACAAATTCTAATCAAATCTTGAATCTTGAATCTAATGACTAACTACTCACTACTTCACAATGATACCTTAGTTTCAGTTGGGGGCTACAAGTGTCATTTCTCATTCAAGGTTGTTGGTATTTCATGTTGTTGTGTTGATCACAACAACATGAAAGCAGAAGTAATGAATGTGATTCATTACGTCTCCTTTTTAACTGTGTCAGGTTGTTACTTTTAGCATGATATAACTTGTTTTATCAGCCTTATTTTGTTCATTTTGTTGTAAAGTTTAAGGAAAGAGCTGTATAATGAATTATTTTTCTCGGATCTATCTCTTATTCTCATTTGTATCCTCTGTGTGTTTTTAATAACTCTTATTCCTGTTCTTATTACCTGTCCAGGGAGTGTCTGTCATTAAAACAAGCCATTCAAGCCACATGGTCCCCTTCTTGACAGACCAAAAGCGGTCCTGACAGAACACAAGGCTTGATTTCACTTGGAAGAAGGCCTAGATGCCAAAACCATGTACCAGAATGGATCCAGTTTGGCTGTGAGTCACTGCATCCTGAGGATTTAACAGGAGAATGAAAACCTGGTGCAGCAGCAGAGACGGCTGCACAGTCAGCAGTGTATTACTGCAGCAGGGAAGAGGAGGAACGGATTACATGTTACGGCATTACCATAATCTGATTTAAAAAATCTGGTAACTGTAATGTGTTAGAGTTGCTGACGGAATCACAGTAGTCAGGCGACATGTATTTTTTGGAAAAAGCGCATTTGAATAGCCGTTAATTCACTTAACCCTAAGGAATAGCATCTGGCATATCTCTACATATCTGGGGACAAAGACAAGATATCATTTATGTGTTTATTATTATTTATATATTCATAAATATACGATTATATGGTCAATGTGATCAATTATTAGACGTAGCTCACCAAACTCAGCTAGAGGGAACACCCAGTCCTGAATGCTCCCTGATGTGATTTTTTTTTTTTAGATATGGCTTCCAAATAGATTTCTGGGGATGTTTATTTGATGTTTGTTTTCCATTATAATTAGAGTAATGAGATTCATGTGGGCCCAGGTATGGAAGGTGTCACACCGATTGGCACTCATGGTGTTTTGACTGTAAAATTATCGACATACACATAATTTTACGCAACTTAAAACAGTGGTAAATAATGAAAACATAAATAACAGAATTTTACATTAATAACCTGCAACATTTTCATATAAAGCCCGTTCGCCCCGCTGCTGCACAGAGCGCTGTTCACTTGTTTATTCAAAGTTTATTAATATTGAACGTGTCCAAATTGCACCAAATCCGACACTGCACTTCCTCTGGTCCCCTGCAATACACCCGCCAAGTGTGAAGTCGATCGGACGAACGGTTCTCAAGATATGCGAAGGACACACACACACACACACACACACACACACAGACAGAGATTCCTTGCTTTATAGTATGCTTCTACTCTCTATTAATGATTGATAACACAAGTGATTAATTCATGAAAGCTTTTCCACTGTCTGCTCTAAACAGCCGGTGTCTGGGAGCTCTTTCTTGGGAAAAAAAAATCCTCTGCTGCGCAGGAATTGATGTGTTTTACGTTTCTGGGTTTGTTTGGAATAAACATTAGAAGAAGAAGAAGAACTGGGTGGTTAGCATGAGCAGCGATAACCACCATGGCTGAACAAACAGACAGAGAACAGAGAAACTCAAACCGCATCAACAGGAAATCCAAGGAAAAAAGACGTCAGTGTAGCTGAGTCATAAAATCATTTTAGACAGCACTACACGCTGCAGTGTTTTTCAAATTGCCATTTTGAAGTGCGCATGTCTGGAGGCCTGAGGTGTTGCAGAGCAGCCCAACCATCACTAGGGACACTAGGGATTATTTTGTGTGAACTTCATCAAAACCGTTTTATTTATACTTGTGCCTTGCATAATAGATTTTGTTTTGGTAAAATTCTATTAAAAAGTTAACTAAAGTTCCTGTTTGTGTTGTAGCTGGGGCTTTAATTAGTGATACACACCCGTGAGGAACATGTGTGCTGTGTTTTGCTAGAGTTGTTCCTCAGAGGCGCTGTGGATGCTGTTATGGGGAGGAGGAGGAGAGCTGATTCACGGCTGTGTTTGGTGCGGCTGATTCTGCTGCCTGTGTGTTCCTGGATCATCACTAACAGGGTCAAGGTGCCGTGAGCCAGATTGGTCCGGTCAGGTGGTCGCCGGGGTCAAGCAGTGAGCTGAGGTATCAAGGAAGGAGGCCTGGAGTCAACTTTACAGCCGTTCTAGTGACCGCTAACAGGCATTATCAGCTTTACACTTCTACTACAGTTAGAACACTCTACAGGTATTTTGTGGATTATTCACTTTCTTTGATTTCCGTTGACCATTTTTTTTATATCCATTTTAAAAATTCAAGCAAGATCTGTCACTAACTGCCATATGGCAGGTAGGAAACAAGATCCTTTTGATATGTTTTAAAGCAGTTCTTGGGAGGGGCAGAGGCTGGAACAGATGAGGTGGCTTCTCAACGTGGGGTCCGGGGACCACCAGGGGTCCTTGAGGGGGTTCCAGGGGGTCCCCAGCAAACTGAGAAATTGTTAATCTTCACCATTATTTAATTTACAAGAAGTTAACACAATTAGAGAATGTAGAAGAATGACTGTTTTGATCAGAGTGTCACTGTTATCTTTCTACCTATAATACATGGAATACTTGACAAAATCATATCTAATAATAAAAATATTCTCAGATTTGGGTCTGAGAGAAAAAAAATCATCAAACAGGGGTCTGTGGCTCTAATGTGGACAAAATTAGGGGTCCTTGATATGAAAAAGGTTGAGAATCACTGTGTTAGTGTGGCATGTTGAAATCCTCTGATTTATATTTATCTCTGCTTCAGCAGACACCACTATTGAACACCACATTATTTCCATACGTTTACTTGGGGAAGGCAGTTAGTCTTAGAATTTAGAACGCAGGCAGGTGCCGTGAGCTCGCGCTGGTCCTTCAGTTGGCGATTATCAGCAGAAACAACTGTATGTACCAGCCGTGCCAGCCGACTCATTTTGCATTTATAATTATTTTGCAGGTGAGTCAAGTGCCACCGAGCACTTAAATGCGTCCACTATAATGTGTGTGAGCTAGCGGAGCTATTGTTTCTGTTCTTGGTTGTCCGTGTATTTTTGGGGTAATCTACATTGATAACTAACGTTAGTTCGCTACCGCGACTATAACGGTCCTTTTAACCATTTTACAATATTTACAGTTACCTGTTAGGTTGTGATAACTCACATACATGTGTTGTTTGTTTGGGAGTGTGTATGTTATATTGTAGATGTTTTACCTTGAAGGGGAGCCGGAATGTGGGTGTGTTTTGACTTGCGGTGGCTAGCGGTAACATCAGCTGTAGTAGTAGCGTTTACAGTCGCCATGGCAACGGCGCACCAAGGCAGATGCCAGTTGTAAATATAGTTTAATCAGTTTTGTGAATGAAAGTGTAGAAACACATTACTTATGATTTGTAGGAAGGTTAGTACATTACAGAATGCTTGGAATAGATAGTAGTGTGATTAAGAATTATTAATCTAATGTAGCTTAATTATAATTTTCTATTGATGTTGATTATTTTGATCATTATTTTGTATTAGTAATCACAATGATTTGTACAGTATTTGTTTGTCAGTTGGCGATTATCAGCAGAAACAACTGTATGTACCAGCCGTGCCAGCCGACTCATTTTGCATTTATAATTATTTTGCAGAATAAACACCATTTACAAAATATGCCACTCTGAGTCCAGTTTTGAGGTTCATGAGTGCAACATTAGCATATCCTCCTTCTCCTACCCATTAGACCCTGAAGATACTACTAACACCCCAGCAGTTAAACAAAAGCCCTTTACTTCAGCTCCCATTAATGAAAACACTACACAGATGATTGCACAGTCAGTCAGTTGTTGTCCAGTCAAACCCAGCTCGCTCCACCAGTCACAATCCACTGAATCAGTCAGAGCTGAAGCCTCTAGCTCTACTCCTGACAAACCTGGCGTCAAAAAGCCTCCCATGTTCAGGGGTGATGGGCCAGATAAGTGCTCCATCCAGGAATGGAGAGAGATGATGGAAGTGTACTTACACAAGAGAGGCTGCTCCAACGCCGAACAGATGGATGAGATTTTGAGTCACCTTTTAGGAAGAGCTAAAAATATTGTTAAAGTAGGGCTGAAAGGTACAGCGTCCATTGTGTGCCGGCATCTCAAATAGGATCATCCAGCTTCAAATATAGATAATTAACTCCACCGACGGAGCTGGACAGGGGTTATGTTTACGCCCCATTCTGTCTGTTTGTCTGCTGGTCTTTTAGCTCGATATATCAAAAAGTTATGAATGGATTTGCATGAAACTTTGTGTAAAGGTTGGTCATGGGGCAAAGAAGAACTTAGTAACTTTTCACACTGATTGGCCAAATGGGGGCGTGGCGGTCGGTGTGGTTTCTCACAAAAAGGCATATAACTTTGGAACAGATTCATGTAACACCATCAAGCTTTGTGGCCTATCAGCAGACAGAAGAAGAGGCAAACCCTCCATTATTGGCCCAATCAAACAACAGGTGGGAGCTGGAGAGCTCATTTGTAGTTTAAACATAACCGCCCTGACGATTTTTCCAAAACTTGGTCCAGTGGTAGATAATCGTCTAAAATGCTTAAAAGTGTCTAGGCCGAGCTCATGTCCCATTTCAGGTCCGGTCACGAAAATGTGTGCATCTTCTGATGTGAAACAAGCTGGTAATGCAGCAATTATTAACTTTTGTTAATATGTTGACATATGTTGACAATTGCATAGTGATGCTGGAGGTATGAGTGCCATCTAGTTAAATGAATAAAAATAAATAAGTAATAATAAATAAATAAAACAAATTTATATTTGAGTGGAAAAGTGAATTAAATGGATACAATGACATGGCACATGACTGTTGACCCCTGCTCTATTTCATCTCCTAGAGAACGTAACTCTTCTGCTCCCATTGCGCTCAGTAACAGCAGTAATGACCGGCTCCAATGTGGATCCACAAGACTCAGAGGCTACGCTCAAATCAATAGCTGCCAACACTACATAGGAGAGTCAATGAGTAGGAAATATTTGCTATAATTGAATAAAATATCCTCAACAGACACATAAATAGTTAAAATATATAAGTTATTGTATTGCATGATAAATATTTGGTAAGACTTTATTTGAAGGGGGGTGAATAAGGCTGACGTAACACTCTCATAACTATGTCATGACAACTGACATGAACATGAATTAGACTTCATGAATGTTTACAACTGTTGTCATTAAGTGTCATTCGGTTGATAATGTCACTTTCAATGCAAAGTTGACACTGTTCTAGATGTCTCTGCATTGAAAGTGACATTATCAACTGAATGACACTTAATCCTCACTAAGACCAGGAAAGTGGATCACATCACTCCAGTTCTGAGGTCTTTACACTGGCTTCCTGTCTGTCAAAGAATTGATTTCAAAATACTACTGTTGGTTTATAAAGCACTGAATGGTTTAGGGCCAAAATACATTTCTGATCTTCTGCTACGTTATGAACCATCCAGACCTCTCAGGTCATCTGGGACAGGTCTGCTTTCTGTCCCCAGAGTCAAAACTAAACATGGAGAAGCAGCGTTCAGTTTCTATGCTCCACATATCTGGAACAAACTCCCAGAAAACTGCAGGTCTGCTGCAACTCTCAGTTCTTTTAAATCAAGGCTGAAGACTTTTCTGTTTGCCGCTGCCTTTTATGACATCAAATAACTATTTATCTCTCACACTGCACTGTAACCTTTATTCTTGTATTTTACACCTGTCCTATTCTATTTTAGCCTATTTTTTTTATTTTTTTTTTTGGGGGGGGGGGGTTTATTCTCTTAGCTCTTTAATTAACTTTATTTTTCTTGGTCTTTTATTTGAATTTTATCCTTTTCATTTTGTCTCGATGCTTTTAATGTTTTATGTAAAGCACTTTGAATTGCCCTGTTGCTGAAATGTGCTATATAAATAAACTTGCCTTGCCTTGCCTTGCCTAATGACAACAGTCGTAAACATTCATAACTTCTAATTCATGTTTGTGAGTGTTATGTCAGCCTTATTCACCCCCCCTTCAAATAAAGTCTTACCAAATATTTCAATGCAAAGGATAGAAATAAGAGCATATTAAAAATGATGAATTAGAAAACAATAAATTGATTAAAGCTGTGATTTCTGATAAAAAATAATAAATCAGAAGTAAATGATGAAAAATTAATGTATTTGACACTGGATTATCCTATTTGAGATGCTGGCACACAATGGGTGCCATAGAAAAGTAGCTCTCCACCCAACACAGCCACTTTTCCTGAAACAATTTATAACATACTGAGACGATACTGAACCCAGAGTCGAGGCCTGCCATTGGCTGACTTCTACGCTCCTCAGCCAACGGCCAAAGAGTCTCCTGTAATCGACTTGGTCAGACTGAACATCGCTGCTGAAGTAGCTGAGAGCCACTTGAGGCGACAGGGAGGCAAAATGGAGAACATGAAAACAGAGATTACAAGGATGTTCGTTAGGAATTATCCTGACCCTGATCTGAAAGTGCAAGCCCACAAGCAAATTGTCATGGAAGTACAAGAAGCTATCAAGTGAGCACCAGAGAATGCCAGTTGATAAAGAAAAGCCCTCTAGCACAGTGATTCTCAACCTTTTTCACATCAAGGACCCCTAATTTAGTCCACATTAGGGCCACAAACCCCCGTTTGATGAGATTTTGTTTCTCGGACCCAAATCTGAGAATATTTGTATTGTTAGATATGATTTTGTCCAGAATTCCATGACTATCTGTGTTGTATGTAGAGAGATAACAGAGAAACTATCATCAAAATAGTCATTCTTCTACATTCTCTAATTGTGTTAACTTCTTGTAAATGAAATAATGTTGAAGTTTAACAATTCATCAATTTGCTGGGGACCCCCTGGAACCCCCTCAAGGACCCCTGGTGGTCCCCGGACCCCACGTTGAGAACCACTGCTCTAGCACATCTAAACCCTGTGCACTCCAAGTCGCTAGAGCTGTAGCAGCTGTCAGTTCTTCAGAGGCTGATGAGGATGGAGTAAGACCTTTGAGAAAACTACTGGAGCGTGTGCTTTGTACGTTAGAGCGTTGCTGCAGCCAGACCTCATGCTTCACCCTGGGTTCGGCTCATCCATTGCCACATTTTGGTGACAAATCACATCCCAGAGAAAGACAATGCTTTACCTGGCTTGACCTGGGTAGCAGAGGAGAGATTGTCCTAAGTCTGCTGGGCCTGTTACCCAGCAGGATGGAAGCAAACATAATCAGGGAAACTTGGCCACTCACCTTCATGAGGGGACAATGTGAGTGAGAAGAGTGAAACCCTCACACCTGAAGATGACATGTAGTCTGTATTTGAAGAAAGTCTCACACATCTTCTCCTACCAGCACTGTTGTGCTGTTCCAAAATGCAGTGAAACTTGAGAAAGCTGGCAGCCTGTTTTACACTGACATGCTGGTGAATGATCAAGTCTTCTTAATAGCCCTCCTAGATAGCGGGTCCGCGGCGTGAACCGTGAGTGGGGAGGTTGAGCAAGACTTTCAGGTCCAGCCCAGCATGTGTTCAGCATGTGTTCTCAAGGAACTAGCTGGACTGTAGGATGGCCAAGGATTTCGTGCATTACGTCCACCTGTCAGATGATTGGCCGTTCAGATTACCACACCGCCGTGTTCCCCCAGGGCAACACCAACAGCTGAGACAAGCACTCACAGAGATGGAAGTGTAAGACAGATAAGTCTGGCAGTGAGTGGGCTTTCCGTCTTCTACTTGTCTGGAAGAAGAATGGAGATCTTCACATTTGCATGGATTACCACAATTTAAATGTACGCACAGTTAAGGACACCCACCCTTAATCCCATCAAGCAGACCGCCCGGCTGCCTTGGGAGGTAATGCTCTCTTCAGTGCCATGGGCTTCACTTCTTGCTTTTCATATCGCCATGTCCGAGGAAGATAATCAGCTGACTGCTTTCACGATACCTATGGGCCACTCCGAGTTCAATAGACTGCCCCATGGCCTATGCAACAGTCCAGCAAGCTTCATGCGCCTCATGATGAACATATTTGGCGATCAGAACTTCTTGATCTTGCTCTGTTACCCGGATGATTTGCTTGTGTATGCGCCCAATGAAGAGGAATCTCTGAAAAGGCTAGAGATGGTTTTCAGCAGGTTGAGTGCCCATGGACCGAAGCTGGCTGCTAAGAAATGTTATTTTCTCTGGAGAAGTGTGAGATTCTTAGGCCATGGGTTATTCTGAAAACGCTGATATTTGCTTACAATCAACCAGGCTATGCACCCTTTTTATTTAAAACCTCTTCCACCCTGCCTGTCCCGCCGCTGGGATCATTACAAATCCATGTCTTGCATTTGTAAGGAAGGAAGCCCTTAAACTTGCCAGTGCCGACAACAGTGACCTGTGGCAAGAAGACCCGTATTAACAGGAGAGTAAAGGGTTATGATGTTGAGGAGGCAGATCAGGTTCTCCAAGAAAGGTGAACGTGGATGCAGAAAACTAGCAGACAAGTGGAAGTCCACCTCTATGTTGTGGTTTCTAAGGACCCCAAATGCCACACTTACCGCATCAGGAACACCAGTACTGATCACAAAAAAGCTGTCCACATGAACTTGCTCTTGTAGGCCAGCCTACTGCCGGGCCATGAACAGTGAGGGGTCGACCAAATATACACTGGACTTAACCCACTGCCAGCTGGGTGGCCGAAGCAGCTAATTCTGTAGAGCTTGTGTGTATCCCCTGAGCTCAAAGTCCCCCAACATGAGCTTCCTGAAGATGCTGAGCCAGAGGGCCACAACAAGTGAGTCACGCTGTTAAGGAAGGCACACACTGAGACCGATAAAGAGGACAGGAGTGATGCTGGAAGTGTGCATTTACTGGGAAAAGGCCCGAAGAGAGAGGCAGTGATTCTGTGAGCTTGGCTGTTGGAGAGGTGATAGTTACGAGTCCCTTCAAGCTCTGAAGCCTTACGTCCCCCTGATGAGACAGCTCAGACCAGAGGAAGTGGGAGCAATAGCAAAACCTGTGAATAGGCCAAATACACACAGACAATCCAATTAGTGGTTTTGCCAAATGTTTACTTTTGCGAGAAGTACATACAGTAGCTGTTAACTATATTTTCATTTGTTGAGGGTTAATGTGAGAGTAGCAGTCATCCAGTTGTTAGTAGAAGGTGGGGTTTAAGGCCTTGGCAAGTCGACATTAGGAGCCTTTTCTCCCGAAATTTCGTGAAATAAGCCTGATTACAATGCAAATACCTGCTCCCTGCAAGAAAAGTGAGAGAAATACTGTATGTTTTCCCACCACAAAAAGATTACGTGAAGGACACATGACTAGAAACAGGTAGTGGTGTGATATTGAACTAGCGTGGTGGATGGGCAGATACATTTACCTTTAATTCCAGCAGCCCAGGTTCAATGCCCAAATCATGCAAAGAAGATTTGTCCTGTGAGTGAAGTCTTACATTTTAGTGTTTTTTATTTAACCATGACCAAAACCTTAACCTAACTTTACGCAAATTGTTTTAGTTGCCTAACCATAACCAAGGTTTTTGTTGACTAACTTTAACCAAAGTTGTTTTAGTTGCCTAAACATAACCGTTAGCTAAACTGTTCACATAACGAACAAGAGAAAATGGCAGGTCCAATTTGTGCTACAGTCACATAATTCAAGTTTGTGGTGGAGGAACCTGATGTATGAGACTGGGTTGACATTACAGGGTGTGGCCAGCTTTCTTGTGTCACTTTACATGCTGTAGAGACATACTGTATATGTTGCATAGTGAGATGTTACATGTCAAGAAATTAACACCTAATATGTTAGAAGTACTCGCAGAGATCAGCTACTTACCCATGTTGGTCAGGTTTTTTGAGAAGTTCAGGGTGTAGTATGTAGCACAGGGTTATACTTTTTTCTTTAAAAGTTTCATATTTTGTATGAACTTCTGTAAAACTTTTTGTTTGTGTTACTAAATATGTACATCTGTAAAAAGTTAAAGTCCCGCTTGTGTTGTAGCTGGGGCTTTAATTATTCATCCACCCGTAAGGGACATGTGCTGTGTTTTGCTAGATTTTTTCCTCAGAAGCATTGTGGATGCTGTTCCTGGGAGGAGGAGAGCTGATTCATGCGTGTGTGTGCTAACACCCGTGCTACTTTAGTCCAGAGTAAATTCTCAGATCCCCATATTCCTGTGACTGGTGTGGCTGATTCTACTGCCTGTGAATTATGAGACCATCACTACAGTTTCAAGGCTGTTACAACAGTACCGGCCACACTGATTGACTGACAAGTGATTTCTGGGAAGAGCAGTACAAAAACACCACAGCAATGACAGCTTAGCACCAAAAATGCAAACGAAATAAAGAGAATGCTGATTTTGCGGATTATCACTTAAATTGAATTCATTTATATTGTCACTTTTACTTACATTTATAGATTTTGGAAGCAATCTAATCCAGAAGTTTAACTGTTCTCGATTCACACACACACAAATCAAAATGAACAAATCATTCGTGATTTGTCCCACATCACAGACCCAAAGCCTACTGTAGCACCAGCTACTTTCATTGCAGCCATCAATTAAGGCACAAAGTACAGTTTATCTCTTCGGGGGGATTTCAAAACAATAGGGCTCCAGCGGGGCCCATTAGAGGACAGGCTTGGTCCTGTTTAATTCAACGGGAAGGAATGTTTATCAGTGGAAACATTCTCACACATGAAAGTAAAATCCGGTGTGCGTCCAGTGACTGATATTCAGTCACAGTGGGATTACTGGTGAGACTCAGCACTGGGGAGTTAAGCTGAGGAAAAGCGCAATAGAGGGGGATATGCTAATGAAGCTACATGAAATTCTCTCTCTCTGCACCTTCATCACAGTCTCTCTCTCTCTTTCTCTCTCCCAGCCACTTCTTCGTTTTCCTATCTCACCTGCCAGTCACTCTGTTGCATGCTTTATTCCCATATAGTGTTTGCAGACAGCCCTGCCTCTCTCTCGTTCTCTCTCTTTCTCTCTCTCTGCCCCTCTCTTTCGTCCTCTCCCCAACGCTTGTTTTTTCTATCTGTCATTTTCTCTCTGTCTCCATATCTGTCGCTCTCTTAATGTTCCTCTTCTTATCGCATTCACTTTCTCTCTTGCTCTGTATTACTCTCTCACTCTCCCCCCGCTGTTTATGATATTTTGTGTGTGTGTGTTTGTGTGTGTGTGTGTGTGTGTGTGTGTGGACAGAGTGCATGCACAATGTGAAACCTATTGAGACCCACGAGGGGGCCGGATCACTGAGTCACTTCTCCTGTCTGATGCTGTCAGTCCACATACCGGCTTGATGGTTGATCGAAAGGCGTGATAGAGAGAGGTGAGGAAAGCGAGAGAGAGAGAGAGGGAGAGAGAGAGAGAGAGAGAGAAGGAAGGAGGGAGAGCTAGCGGTGCCACCGTAACCGATACCAGCATCAGATATTGAGCCGATAACAGACCTGAGTTGATTGTGTAGATTTTACTGATCAGTAGGCAAGAAGAGGCAAGAAGTGAGATTTTTACTGCCCCTTAGCACAAAATGACCACAATATATATCGCCGGGGGTTGATTGGATTGTTGATCAATACCAATGACCAAGTTCGATTACTTCACCAGAGACTTGTGCAGGAGGAGATAAGCTCGATCCATGTTGTTACAATTCCTACTGGCCGTCAGTGCAGAAGTTAGTGTGGAAGATTCAGGTCTGGTCTGGGTGCGCGCAATCGTGAATGTTTTTGAAACATATTCACTGTAGTGAAGATTTGCGCTAAATAATGGTGTAAATATCGGTCTTTTCCACTCACTGTGTGATCGTTTGGCTTCAGAAGATTTAGATTATACAAGCTGTATAGAGTAATTTTAAGGTCAATTTTTGCTCTTTTTGGAACTCTAAAGAACCGGTCCCCATTGACTTCAGTTGTTTTGGAGAAGGCTGCTACAGAGTTGTGCTGGCAACTTCTCCTGTGTTTAAACGGGCATGAGGGTGAGTAGATAGTGAAAGAATTTAAATTTTTGGGTGAACTATTCCTTTAAGGCAGAGATGGGTCTGGCACCAAGCTATATCACAGACCTTTAAACCCCATATGAGCACATACTGGGCGTTCCGCAGTCTAGATTAAAAACAAGAGGTTCCTATTGGCTCTTGCAAAGTCTAGATTAAAAACTCACTTTTATAGACTTGCTTTAATGTAATGATCTTTTATTAATTATTTTTTACTTCACTTTTAAGTTTCTTGTCTTGCTTTTATATTTCTTAACGTTCTTCCATTGCTTTCGCTGTTGATTTGACCTTTTTGTTTCTTTTTTACTCCTTTTTAAAGTGCTTTGTAACTGCTGTGCTGTGATGATGATTATTATTGTTATAATAAACTAAGCGATCAGTATGAGGAGAATTTCCCCAGAATTATCTTCTAAACTTTTATTTGCCCAGAGAAAGACGTCCAAAGCACCATGCTCTTTTTCCAGCATCACCGTGCGTCACACTCACACAGTTCACTGCCTTGCTCAACGGCACATCAACAAAGGTTGTTGAGGAAGGCGAGAGTGTTACTCATTCACTTTCCCCTCCCAAATTTTCCCTGCCAGAAGTGGCCACACATATCATCCAATACAAAGAGCTGCATGTAACATACAGAAATCAAAGCAAAGTGACTTGATTTTCTGCTTTTTGCACATATGCACACCAATTAGCTCTCTCTAATGCCATAAAATGGATTACATCTTAATTATTTTTGTCCACTGACCCCAAACTAACAGTGTAAGTCCACAATGTTCAGACAGTAACGGATCGGATCAGACTCATTAAGCCTGCTGGAACACTCTTTGTAGTCAGAATTGGTAATGAACAAGTGGTAGAAGTGTATGTAGGAGGGATGGGAAAACACATTGCGGGAAATTACCTCAGCACAGAATGAATACATAATGAATGAAAAAATTATCCCTCCCACAAAGAAATCTACTGACTACAAATTAAAGTTTAAATCCAAGCTGAGAGTGAGCAGTCAAGCGAAGAGAGGGAGAGTCAGAGAGAACAATAAAGAGAAAGAACAACAATTCCCTTGTTTCCATTCTGTCTTTTTTTTTTTTTTTTTAAATGAATGTTTGCACCTAACTACTTTTAATTCATCGATGGCTTTCTAATAAAAGTGAACAAGTTTAAATGAAAATGACAGAGTATAAGCAAGGAGAAGATAGAAAGAGCGGGAATGAATTGTCATCCCTTTGGGCTGCGGATTAACTCAGTGTGCAGTGAAAGTGAACTGACATATAAGCAGCAGGGGTTAACAATATGCACCTATGGCCGCCCAATTAAGAGCAGAGAGAGAGAGAGAGAGAGAGAGAGAGAGAGAGAGACGCAGAGATAAAAACGCAAAAAGCCTCTAAGAAGTGAGCGGTACTTAAGAAAGGCAGGAAAAAAAATTATCTGCAAAGGGAAAATACAAAGCCAAAGCTGTATTAAATAAAAAAAATTGGATTTCTTACCTTTGATTGCGTGAGTGGAGGAGATTCCTTCACAAGCAAGTGGATCTCAGTGCATGGGGGTCCGCACTAACAGGTGGTGAGAGAGGCAGTGCGCAGCGGAGCGGTAGAGCGAGGTAGGAGGAGAGGGAGAGAGAGAGAGAGGGAGCGAGGGAGAGAGAGAGAGGAGAGAGACCCGAGCCGGGAGTGAGTGAGTATTTAGCATTCATTAAACTATGTATATTATCATGGGGTGGCGTTACATGGAGCGATGACAAAAGACAAGAGGAAGGGGGAGGAGAGGAGGGGAGGAGGGACACACTGCACAATATTATCCTAGCAGAAAGAGAGAGAGATGATAGATTTTGACTTTTAACCCCTTCCTCCCCGTCACTTCTCTCTCTCTCTCTCTCTCTCTCTCTCTCTCTCTCTCTCTCTCTCTGCGCTCCCTCCTCTCCCTCTTTGCAGTCTGATTTTTTTTTTTTTTTTGTGTGTGTGCAATATCCTTTTGGCGAGCTGTGCATTAATCTGAAGCGTCAACAGCAATGAACCTCTGCCTTTAATCATGGTACATGTATTAGATTAACTCTCCGTGTCTCTCTCCCTCCTTCTCTCTCTCTCTCCCCCCCTCTCTCTCCCTCTCTCTCTCTCTCTCTCCTAGGGTTGCAGATTGCAGGGGGAGACCGGAGCAAAATAATGTGCCAACACCAGCATCTGTCTTTCTCTCTCTCTGTATAATTTGTGGCTAATGATGCCTAATTATACATGTGTGCATCCAACACACACACACACACACACATATGCACACACACACACTCACACATACAAACACACATGCCAACACATGGATGCCCATGCAAAGCAGCAGGTTTTTTTCTTCCCTCCCTTCCAGGAAAGGGTGTAGATGATCTGGCCTTGCCCTCCCTCCCTTAACCCATCTCTATCTCTTTTTCTCCTCATCCTAGTGTCTTCCTCCTTTACCCCCGATACACACACACACACACACACACATGTCACCCACCCACCCCCAACCTCTCCCTTGGTCAGATGAGCAGACAGATAGGTGTCCCTGGGGTGAAGGAACCTCTCGTTAAAAATCGCTCCCACCCCTTCATCCTCCTCCTCCTCCTCCTCCTCCTCCTCCTCTTCTTTTTCTTCTTCTCCTCTCCTCTCAGCATCTCTCTCTCATCCACCCACACACACACACACTCCTTTCTCTATCCGTCCATGCATGCCAAACGGATTAGATGAGGAATTCCTGAGGTGATTTTTTTTTTTGTTTTTCTGTTTTTTTTCCAATCCATACCTCTCCTCTCCTCTCTCTCTCCCCTCTCCTCACTCCTCTCTCCATCTCACACTCTGATCTGAAAGTGTAACATAATAAAAGCCCTGCAGGCCTGTTAAATGAAAAAAAGAACACTGCTGTGTTGGTTTTGTCTTGTAAAGCCCAGATGGAACCATTCCCTGCTGTTTTTTTGTGTGTGTGTTTTGTTTTTTTGCCGTTCGTTTTCCACCAGCTGACAGTCCAGGACCAAACCAAACCCAGAACAGCTACTCTCCCTCTCTGCCTCTCCATCTGTATACAACCAGTGCTGAGACTGTTATTTTCACAACATAATCTGTTAAAAATGACTGACTATCTGCCTGTGATTATAATCAGTATCATTATCCACTGGAATAAATAACGTGTTAACCTTTACTTATTTTTTGGATTACTTTCAAAAGATAAAATTTAAAAGATCTGCATGGGGCAACTTGGTTGTTCCAGCAGGAAAATGTAGAATGTAAATAAGAATATAGCAAATTGGGGAATGAAACATCATGCAACCAGCAATTACAACTTGTCAGCAGCACATTAAGTAGCAATGTACAATATGTATGAAAAATATGAGTTTCAGCAGTATAAGCATGTGCAAAATAACAGCAGTAGAACATACTGAGGCACAGAAAAATGAAATGTATACTGAACGAAATAAGGGGAAAAATATGAAAACATCAAAATATATGCAATATATAACAAAGAAGAGAAAGAATATTGGAATAAATGCTTTACAATGGTTTTTGCTTTGCTAAAAACCACTGAAGATTAATTAAAATGAAAAAATGTATTCTGATTTGTGGGCTGTAATTTAAATAGTAAAATATAGCCACAAGTGGCGATTCTGTGGTTTAAGCACTAACGGCAGTTAAAGTATAAGGCATTGTTGATTTTGGTATTTTCAAAGGATTTGTTGACGATAAGAAATGTATTTAAAAAGACGAGCCATATACTTTAAGAACAACTTGAGCAATTGGCATTAATAGCAAACAAGTTATACTAATTGTAAATGAAACTGCTTATTTAGAAGGTTGTAACATCTTTACCAAGTTTCATAGAAATTGACCAAACCATCATTAAGTAATGGCCTTTTTTTAAATTGCTGGATATCAAAAATGTTGCTGTATGGTGAAATTTGATTGGATCTTCATGACAATTGATATGCAGGTTCCAAATGGCGGTTCAGACATGATCCTTGAGTTTCAGAACAATCGCTCTTATTGTCTTTAACCCTCTAGACCCCATAGCGCCCGAGAGCGCCCTGAAAATCAAGTTATCAGCTTTGTTTTATACATACTTCAAGTTGTCATCGATGAACCGGAACCGGAAAAAAATTTTTTCTGGTGACACTGAGACGTTTGATTTTCCCCGGGTTTAGTCGTCCTCCACCGGTAGATCTAAAAAAAGATTGTGCTGTGGGACAGAACCTGACCCGCCGTGTGTAGTGGAAAGTTACAAAGACATTGTGAGTTGAAGTCTTTTGATCGAAATCGCTTGTTCTTGCTCGATAAAACAAGACACAAGATCAGCTTCACTAAACAGCAGGACCTACCTGGCTCTCACTGCCGCAGACGGACGCTGTTTTCCGGGAGGCAGTGCGCCAAAGAGTCGGTAGGAGGACTGGCCGGGTTGCGGCGACTTTTATCCATATAAGTTTGCCGACTTTTTCCATATTTATTTGGCGACTATTATTGTCTGTTCTTATTACTGTGTGGGTTGAGGCGCTGGAGGATTTGTATGGATTTTGAAAGCTTATCGTTAGCCAAGATAAGAAGGATCTGTTTTGTTGTCATACTGTGAATGACACTGAAGTAAGTAATTAGTAATTAATTTGGTACCAAATTAAAGGGAAAGGTGTGTTCTTTTAAATAGAAAAACTTGTGATTGTAAATTTCTTTTTATTTTTGAGATATAGCTGTTTGTTTGGAATGAGCAAGAAAATGCTGATTTAAGTGAGAATTCCCAGTGAACTGCAGCAACATTCTAGGATTCTACTGGGGTCTAGAGGGTTAATTTATAAGCCACCATGTAATAGGCCACGCCCACATGTGTACTACCTGGCCCTAGTGTCAGGAGTCCAGCCGGCTCATCTCCTCCTGAGCTCTTTTTCTCTCTCTCTGTGTTGTCTGTCTCTGTCTTGTTTTCCACCCCCAGTTCCCTCTTGTCTATTCTGTGTTTTATGTTTGTCTTTCAGATCCCAGTCCAGTTCAGGCTCCGGTTGTTCATGTCAGCCTACTCCGCCCTTCCCAGCTGCACCTCATTCCCTCATTAGTCCTGTAGTGTATTTATACCAGTCCATTTCCCTTTGTTCTCTGCCAGATCGTCTAGTGATGTACCTAGTCTGTTCCAGCGCTTTTTCTACCTGCCTGTTGCTATCCCGGTTTGATCCTGCCAGTTCTTGACTTTGTTTCCCTGCCAGTCGTTTCGGTACCTTTGCCTTTTTGGTTTTGACCTCCTGCCTGTTTGGATTATGAGACTGCCTGCCGATTAAACCACTTTGTACTATATTCCTGCCTCCGCCTGTGTCTGCATTTGAGTCCTCACAGATCCGTGACACCTAGACAATATTTTTTTTATTTTTTATTTTTATTTTTTTTTTATTTTAGTTGTACCTGTCTACATCATATTTTACTTTTTATGCCTATTTTCTTTTATTGCTGCTGTTGGATTTTACTGTATGTAAAGCACTTTGTAAACATTGTTTTTAGAAAAGTGTTATACAAATAAAGTTATTATTATTATTATTATTATATGTACCACATTTCATTACAATTGATCAACCCAGATCAGAGATATCAATTTTTGGTGTTTGTGGCGCCCCCTATTGATTGATCTTGACCCATTTTTGCCCACATGTTCAATGTCCTCTGTTGAACATATCCATCAATTTATATGATGATTGGACAAAGGGGTCCTGAGTTATGGTCAATTGAGTGTTAGGCCACGCCCCTCATACAAGTTCATTGGTTCACAGTGCCGCTAATTTTTTTCGGATGTGGCTGGTTTATGCAAATTTGTGTATGTTGGTCCGATTAGGCTGTGTGACAAATTTGGTCTTGATAGGTCAAAAACTGAAAAAGCCTTAGGGAATTTTTTTTTTTTTTAATTATGCATGGTCCTGTAGAGCGCACTCAGGAGAACATGTGTACCAAGTCTCATGTCAATTGGACTTACGGTGTGTGAGTTATGGCCTTTTGAAATGTTTATTTTTCATTGATAATTACAGCGCCACCATCAGGCTGAATGGGGTAATATTTGCTGTGAAACATTTGAACACCAATATCTATCATTGTGCCAATTTTTGTGTCTCTAGCATGTATCATCTCACTTAAACAATCCAACAAATACATTAATTCAAATATATTTTTAGGCTTTGTTGTTGTTTTTCTTTCAAAATGTATCTGTAATCTGATTATTGTTATTTTATAGGAACTGTAACATTTCACTGATACTGATTAATGTAATCCTGCTACACACTGCATAATGCATTAGTCCTCCACCTTATATGTGACTATATTATCGAATGCAAATTGTTAGTCTTCCCAAGAAAAGTGACTTGGAATATGCCAGGGCGTATTATACACTAGAAATCCCCTCGAGAATCAGAATGAAAATGCTGAATGAGAATGAATCACTTGTTAAGTAAAATAAATGCACAGGAATTTGTCTTGGTGACATTTTTGCACAGGAACAAATTGACAACTGACAGTACATGCACAGAAACAACAGAGCCTTGTATTTAGTGCAAGAGTACATGACAGTAGACTATTCATATCACTCTACATATATAGAAAAAGCATTCTATCACTATGTGCATTCATTCACAGTATAGCATGCAGATAATGATGGATATGATGCAGTTTGATTGATTACATAGTTATCGTAGAATTGATCAATACTACACTGGTTTATATGGGAAAACCTGAACCTGAACAGATTCTAATGCAACACTTTGATCTGATTCCACACAAGCATGCATGAATTTGATTTATTGTTAGTAGCAGTAGTGATAGTGATAGTAGTACTAGCAGTAGTGATAGGAGTAGTAGTTGTAGTAGTAGTAGTAGTATTTTCCTGGGTTTCAGTGGAGAGTTTTAGTGTCCCATGATGGTCTAAATGCTGTTTCAGAGGCTTTCCCACCCTGAGAAGAATTACATTAAAAATTAATAACACTGAATACACACACAAAATGAAATTAGTGGTTTTGGGGGGCTCCAAAAATGTTCATATCTGTATCGGCCTTCAAAAAGCAATATTGGTCAAAATCTAGCACTGAGTAGGATGGAAATACACCGAATAAGTTTTGACCCTTATGGAGCATGGACATGGCTCCTAAAACTTAACTGTAGCGTATTGTAACTCAGAAATAGTGCAGAATCGTGCAAACCAACACTGGGTGAAATAATTGGGATGGACTCAACAGTTACAGTTGTGGGGTTACAGTTTGTGCCATACTTTAGACCGCTAGATGATAATAATAGGGAGGACTAGACGGGAACACTGGTGGGTTTGCAGTCAGATCCCATAGCAGGTGGTGATGGTGGATGCTGAGGATAGTCTGGGTTTATATTGGTAGTGTCCCAGGAAAGCTGGATGGAGAACCAGACTGTGCTGGATGATATAAAGTTGCTGATTGACAAGTGGAATTAGACTATAGGACTGGTTGTGAGACACCGAGCTTCCACAGTTGCTGCAGGAAGAACAGCTTTTATTGAGCTTCCTTAAAGGTCCCATATTCTCCACTTTCCAGTGTTTTATTTCATGTCTTGGGACCTTTAATTAAACAGAGGCTAATCCCTAGTCCCGACCGCAGTGACGAGAACATCTTCCATTTTGAGAGATGTATACATGTTGTTTTGAATTAACTTTGAAGCTGTGAAGTTTGTTTCACGATCTGCATTTTTTTTAACATTAAAATAACAATAAATAAATAGGATATGAGCTAGGCTACATTATCAGTGTCTGTCTCTCTGTGACTCTGTGTGTCCCAATTTGCCTGAAATTGGCTTTTCAATGAGGTTCAGGATGTTTTGGGGCGTATACCATTAGCTGTGGGGGCAGAAAAAACAGTAAAGCTAAACCTTAAAAAACACGGTGAACATCAGCGTTGCTTTTTTTAAAATTGGAAATTGGCTGTGTTTGCCATCTGCTTCTTCAACACCTGTAGAGGCTTTACGGTGATGGTTACCTCAGCCTCAGGATAGATGGCGGCTCATCAAGATGACTGACAGGTGTCAAGGCAACTTGACCAACTCAGGGAGAGGGGTGCACTTCCTGCCTGTGAAAAGTTGCATATTGTAGCTTTAATTATGGATTGTCCCTACCTAATTTTTGATTTGTTGCACTAGGACAGCTATTGGAAGTAATAAGAACATCACTTTCAATTCAGTTGAGGATGACTCAATCGTACACATCACTAGGAAGGTTTGGGAGTCACAACTACAATCATTAAAAAATATTATTTGTCAAGATAATGTCTAGCTTGCTTCAGCAGAGATCCATTTACATGTCTCTCCTCAGCTGCACTGTCTTGGGTTTTGTTGGAAGTGAGAAAAACCAAGCAGTGAAACTTTTTTATTTTAGGGGAAAACTAGGACAACGTATGACTGAGACAAGTTCATGACGACTGTTGTCGTCTTTGGTCGTCACAGAGACTCTGAAGTGTAACTTAGTTTACCAATGTCTCCCCCAGCAAAACAACACATCGCTGAAGCAGTTTGTTTATTTTGAAATTAATACTCAGTGTCATATTGTTTTATGCCAGAGGGGTGTGTGCTGTCTGAGATAATTTAAAGGAAAATTGAATTAGAGTAGGGAGCAAATTATTCCATGTAAACAATATAGATTTGTTTAGATTCATAATTTCACACATACAGACATAGAGTATGTTGTTAGACCCCAATGATATGTTGAAGACGATTATCAAAGATGTTCGGAAAGTCTGTTTACAAGGCTACAATGTTCACGGCTTTGAGATGAAGCTCCGCCCCTTCATTTGATTGACAGCCTAAATTGCAGGCGTTTCAGGTAATCATACCAGCTACTTCACCCATCGGCACGTCATTTACTAGAAATTCAAGCTCAATATACGAAATGCTTCCTCTAACTTCACTTTTCTCCACCAATCAAAAGTTTCTCCAGTTTTATTATCCAGGAGCTTTAGCCAGTTTTCTCCACTCAACATTACGATCAGGTCTTTGCTCTCCCAAACTCAATTGTGTCTCTTTTTTCTGCCGGCTTGAAAACTATGCGATAAGTGTTTTTATTGTTGTAAATGGACGAGAACATGTTCTTCTTGTCTATCAATGAAAATGCTATTTGGCATAATGACCTTCTAGGAAATATGACCAAGCGTCAACTGAAAATCTCAGCAGCAGGATCTGTTGTTGAATCTGTTCACCAACGTGTTCAATGTCACTTTTCAGTCTATTTTCATGGTTTCATTCAAATGATTGGGAAGTAAAAATCTGAACGCTACAAACTCGTCCAGCTGATCTTGGTGATCAGTTTATATTCTGGTTTTCATGGCGGTCAAGTGCCGAATAACCTCCATGTTAAAACTGAGTGGAATATTGCTTGAAATGCACAGACTGTGTATCTCAAATGTTGTTTGATAAAGTGAAAACACCTTGTTCTAATAATTACCTTTTGCCTTTATGAATTCAATTTTCAGGTGAATTTTAAGGTTGTTAGTAACTCTGAAAACCTTAAAATCAACATGCAGTCCCATGGAGAACAAAAATCAATTATATTCACTAAATGTCACAGCTGCATCCACATAAACACATTCACACTTTATAATGACTTTGCAACACCTTTGGCTGAAAAGCAGGCACTTCACTTCCACCAGCTCAAGGTTGAGCCTATTGCCTATTAACTGAGTGAGTGACTGTGTTCTGCTTCGTTTACACCATAGGACTTCACACACTTCTCATTGTCTTTATGAAAAACATAACAAACCTATCAACTGGGGAAATTGGAAAGAGCCTTCATGAAAGCATGATTAAAGTCAAATAGCGATGAGAACAAGAGTGAGTGGAACATAAAAAAAAAAAAATTAAAGATGAAGTGATAGCAGCTTCGGCACACATGGGCCCCTGTATATCTTCCATTATCAACGGAATCACAACTGGAACTGAAATACGGATCAATTATATCTGGCAACATTGCAGATGAGAGTAATTTGTTGCACCCATTTACATCTGGCATTGAAATTAAAAATTACTCTCCACTGAGTCTGGATGAGGCACCGAGACGCAAACTGATTCACCTGTGGGAAAAAAATCAAATTATCTATCTAATCTTAGTGGTGTGTTTACACCTGTGTTTATATGAGCTTTGGTGCCCTATCTGCAGTCTGCTGAACAGAGGTGGAAAGAGAATGTCCTATTCAAGTAGAAGTACTAGTGATGCGCGGGTCAGGTTTTTTTCAACCCGCGACCGCCCGACCCGACACATAAACATATCCGAACCCGCCCGACCCATTTTCATACACATAAAACAACGACCCGAACCTGATCCGCAACCTGAAAAAAAAAAAAACAAGTACTAAGGTAATACTTAGTGCTGCACTGTGCAGTGTGCACAGAATATAACGTATGGATGGCGGGATAAACCAGCTGGAGATTGGAGAAGTTTATTCCGTTAATTAAATTTAAAACCCATTGAAATTTAGTCTAGAATTACATTGTGTGTGTGTACTGTGTGCATAGCCCATTTGACCCGCACTGCCCGACCCCTTCTCAGTATCATCATCATTCGACCCTAACCCGCCCCACCCGCAGATAAACCTGCAGGTTTCGGACTGACCCGCGCATCACTAACAAGTGCTGTTACTTTGCTGATATTTTACTCAAGTAGAAGTGAAAGCACTGGTGTAAAAATCTACTTAAGTAAAAGTAAAAAGTGTCTCATTTAAAATGAACTTGGAGTAAAAGTTACTGAGTTACTTTTTAGAAAAGCTGTGATCTTTTCCATGTGATTCTAAAAGGAGCGAGGACAGAGTTCAAACTAGAGTCTTTTAACTGGAAAATTTGGAAATTACAAAATAAAGTGCAGAAACAAAGTAAAGTCAGATTCCTCTTCTCACTTTGAATGGATCCAGAGTTTGTCAGATTATGTTGATCCAGTTTCTGTTGCTGATGGAGAGACACAAAATCTGTTCTGTAACAGTACAATACTTCAATAAAAATGTACTAAAAAATACTCAAAAAAGTACAATTACACAAAAAAAGCTACTCAATTACAGTAACTTCAGTAAATGTAATTAGTTATTTTCCACCCTTGCTATTGAAACATCAATCTGAATATGGAAATGAATGGGGCCAATATGCACCTGGGAGCTAAGTGCTGTTCAGATATGATTAAAAATAAAAATGTCTCAGGTAGCCATGGGGAAACCAGATCGCTCTCTTCCTTTCTACTAAGACTTTATTTATTTCTAAATGCTAAATGCACGTGTCACCACTTTGATCACATTCTCTTGCACTCATGCAAAATGGCTCCTCTCATCTGTCTGTCAGGTAAGAGCTCACAGGCAGAGGTCAACAGCAGGTTGCAATGCTGTAGACACTTTTCTTCAAATCTTAGGTGGATGCCGGGTCTTTGACAGCTCTTTCTCTTCTCTTTCTCTTCTCCTTATGACACAACTCTTTTGAATTTGTGATCCTTCATGTTTCCAGTAGCAATGAAGTACTTGATTCCCTCCATGCTTGAATCTGTCACTGACACCTGTGTGTCGTATCCCTGGCGGTGAGCGGCTCTAACGAATCCTGTCATTATGAGTATTTCAACTCATTTATCTTTCACCACTCACGCTGATCCAACTGCCTGCAGTTCACTAACAGGCTCTGATCTGTGAGACGACCACATACAGCACAGTTTGAACCACAGCTAGACTGATAAGGGGTTTTAAAGCCAATAATCTTCTTCCTCTTCTCAGCTTTTTCCGGCGGTTCACATCCTTGTTTGTTGTGCTACCAACACATAATGCTGATACCAATACTGATATTTTTGGATTGAAGCTGCTGATAGCCAATATTTTGTCATTCATTATCTTTAAATTAATTTTAATATTTTGCAATTGACATGCCAAAATATTCTCCATTGAAACCCAGGATATAATATAATTAAGCATATGTAGTATATTTATGTGGAATCTGATAAAATGTTTCATTACCATCAGTTCAGGTTAAGGTCTTCCCATAGACAACCAGTGTAGTATTGATCAATTCCACCTTAAACAATACAAATAAAATTAAAATAACTAGTAACAGATTACAGTAATTGAAAAACAAATGTGTTATGTCACTAGTTATCACAAAATCTGACTCCCCTGAACACTGGTCACACCTCCATGGCAGGACAGACGCCTTAGAATCAAACCAGATGTTTGGGCAGGACACCAAAAACATTTCACTCATTTAAAATGTGTGTGCAACATTGGCTGCACTTTCTAGATGTAATGGCTTGCAGATTGTTGACCATCTGCTTACATTTGTAATTTGGAATACCCAAATACCCAAACTCCATAATGCAATCTAATTTCAATAATTTGGATTATTTTTGGATTCTTTTCTCTCATAGAATATGTTGCTAAACAATTTATTCCAAATTAATGAGGTTTTACAATCATCATCATCATCAATCATCAACCAATATCAACCATTATTTTAGGAGGTGTAACAGCAGGCTATGTTTGTGTCTATGATATTACAATCGCCACGGTACAATCATGACCCACCATGCTTAAAAAAAATAGTTTCTATAGTATATTCTATAGTGTTTCTATAGTCATTCAGTAGTGGCCTAGCTGCTGAAAATGCACAGGATTTTTTTTTTAGGGCTGTTAGGCTCTTAGTCTTGTTTTAATTTAATGTATTTCTGCTGAGACACAGAAAAAAGAAAGAAAAAATTATAGGGGAAACACTGGAGCTAATGTTTGCTATGTAGCATGTGTGGCTAACGTTAGCTACATCATGGGTCGCTTACCTGTCCATCAAATGTAAAGCCAACTCTGCATCGGTCTTTTCAAAGCACTCCACCTTTGAAATGCTGCAGCAGTGTTCATCTGGGTTTTGGAGGGGACTTTGTTATTGCGGGCTTTGTCGGGCTTTAGGCTTGGTTGCAGTACATTATTGCATGGTTGAACAAATTAAACTGAAAGACGTTCTGAACACAAGGGAGCTGTGGATCACTTTCACCAAAACAAAGAGTACAGGCCGGACTGCTTGTTTAGAAAGCTTGAAATCTTAGCAGCCATTGAGGTAACAGTGGAACGACTGGCATTGATCAATAGCACTTGCGAACCCCCGCTGATAAATTATGGTAATTTTGTGCAACAAGCCAGTAAAACATTACTGATTGTTCCTTTAAGTCTCTCAGCTGGGGAGGAAAAGTGCCAGAAAAGGGGAAAAAAGAAAGCAAGAAGAGAGAGAGAGAGAGTTTGAGTAAAAAATAATGAGCCTCACAGGGCCTTAGGGAAGGGAAAAACATCAAAATGATGAAGTCTTGTTGTCTTATGATGACCCGGCGGCTGCCATGGTGATAAGTTGGTGGTAAACATTTGGGAGTGGTTTTGAGTCATCCTGACCACATGGCATTTTAGACTTCTCTTGTAAACACCACTTACTCACTCACAAGTGCACACACAGACACACACACACACACACATATGACACACGCATACACACCCACAGATTGCTAAGTAATGTCGGTAGCTAAATTAGAGGTTCATTAGCTCATTATCACCTGTTTAATCAGCAAAGGGCAGAGCATCCACCCCCGGCCAGCAAACAAGCGAAGAGGAAAGAAGACAGTGGGGAAATAAGCAAGATTCAGATTAAAACTTTTCTATTTGTCTGGTGCCCACAGAATACATATGAATGTTTACTCATCCAGTTCAGCTTGTAAAAAAAAATAAAAAATAAAAAACACACAGAGGGATGGAGGGAGCAGGAAAGGAGGGGAGGAGGGGATGAAGAGAATGACTGGAGGACTGAGAGTAGTGAGTAAACAGAAAGTAGAGGTGAAAAATAACAGAGAAGTCACAAGTGAGGCCACACCACAACATACGGTGAATCAAAGTAATTTGCTGTTTAAACACCTTCTGCAGCACCATAAATAGCACACAGTGGAGTAAAGTCCTGTGTTTTGGTAAATGTCACTACTTGAATGAAGTGCAACTTGTTGAGCATTTATGCTGCATGCAAGTGGTGTCGGATTTACCGTCTGAACGAGTTTCCAGGAACTGCCACATGAGCGCCTTTATTATGTCAGATGATCAAGTCGGAGAAATCGGGATTATAGATGCAGCACAAATTGGCTGAGTGACGTATTCGCTCTTTCCAACATGGCTGAACAGAGCACAGGGTTGTAAGAAATTTCATACAATAAATAAAGATGAAAATGAACGAGTACAAATTTAAAGGACATGGATATTCCTTGATAATTACAGTGCTACGGCATTCAATTTCCTGTGGTATTTACATTCATAATCCCCAGAAATAGCCGAAGATTGCTCGCTAGCTAGGCTATCGCTAGTTCGATTGCTAACATTAGCCTATAGAGGCTGGCAATGTGTGTAAACAGTTGAGGAATATTCCGACGCAAACTACAAGTTGTACGTATTCCCGACTCGCAGAAAAGTACGACCTGACATCACTTGAATGCAGAGTTAGCATAGGCGTGTCAAGAACACGTAAGTACACGGCACACCTGTATTACACGTCAAAAATCTGTGTCTTTCAGTGGAAGTTGGCATAATGAACTGGTTGACATCTTCTTGATTTGACATACACTGGGCAGTCTAACTGAGGAGGAGATACAGCCGAGGATTCAAAACTTTAATAATAACAGCCAACATTTGGCATGAAGATAACCAACTCAGCTTGCTAACTGCTATCAAGCTACTCTACACAGTTAAGAAAATATTTCCGCACACTACAACTTATCACAGCCTTTTCATTTGCATGTCAGCCAGAGGATTTATAAGATTTATAAAACAATAATTGGACACACAATTTATCACAGCCTTTTCATTTGCATGTCAGCCAGAAGATTTATAAGATTTATAAAACAATAATTGGACACTTTTTCATCTTCCCATCATCTCATCTGCCATCTAAAAGTGTTTGTTTATCCCTTCAGCATTTTTTCTTTGTTCCAACAGAAACAGAGTGAGTTCTCTTTTAAATGGAGCACCAGTTTGGAGACTTAAATGGAAATTCAGCTTATTATGGGTTGCGCTCTGGGAAAATTAGACTGGGATGACCGGGCGTCATCATCTAGGAGGCTGACAACACGGCCCATGGGTGGAAATTAGTGTCACTTGGCTATGGCTACACCTCAGCCTAAATTAGCTTAAATTTAAATTACAGATCAAACAAAAGCCAAAATTTTAAAAAGTCACATCACAGGTCATCAAGTATTCAGGTTTGGTGACCGACGTGTAATAATTATTATATTGTCCAAAGTTTAATATCTTGTGCTTGTCATGAGTCATTGCTCCATTTCTTCCCAGAAATTTGGTCTATATAAGTGGTTCTGGAAGTTTTGGTGTCAAATGATATTAAGATGCTGGGACTTTATCATGCCTTAGGGTTGATGCCCCCCCTGTTTAAAAGCGAAGATAAGAGACTTCAGGGTATAATTGGTGATTTAAGGAAGGCTTGGACGATGGGAATTAATCAAGAGTGAACTCCGAACATCTCCAAAAGGGAGTAATGAATAATGAATGGTGTCACACAGAGTTTAAATTTTGGGGGATTTCTTGGAGCAAGGTTGTTGACGATATAGCGTGCTGTGAATAAAAAGCAACCTAAAGCTAAAGTTCAGTCAGAGATTGTTGCAAAGAAGGAAGGAACTGCGGTAGGTTGAGCTTTGAAGTCTGGACCCAAGAGTCTGAATCTCAAAAAAAAAAGAGAGAGAGAGATGAGAAAGTGAGTGTTATAGTACAGTGGGCGGGAACGTGAGCTGAATCAAGGATGAATCGACAGAGATTCGGGGGAGCAGGCACATGAACTGCATTATGCCATGTGAGTTTGAGTGACTGGATACACTGACCACAATCGATCACATCCTTGACCCTGCCAGCCAGCGGCAGTAACCAAAGAGATACCACAGTGGAGCCTTAACGCCACAGAGCCGTCCAGTAAACAGACCCAAGGTTTGGTCTGATGATAAGGATATAAAAGGGTAAGGAGGAAATCTATATTTTACCTTTTTCAAAATTCAACATGGAGCAGGGAAAGGGCAGGGAATTCAAGTGTCATCGTACTGTGAGCTACAGCAGATTAAAGGATAAGTTCAGTGATTTTGGAACTATATATAATTTGGCTCTTCCATCCCTGTTGTACTTGGACCCACAGACAATATTGGCTCCAGAGACAAATGTCAGTTAAAACAGTGAGCTCCGCTGCTTCTTGCTGCTAACAATGAGTCCAAACAGGGTTTGCCAAAATATCTCTTAAAAATGCCAGTCAGTGAAAACAATATGGCGACCGGCTGAAATATTTCTGCCCATGGCCCAGAAAGCAGCAGCACCGAACCGTTTCCACTCAGTGGATCGTCTTCTACCAAACTCTACTGTTTACAATCTGACCTGACCGTCCAGAACTAGATCACTACGTCAGTAACGCACTTAAACTAAAGCTTCATCACATTGATTTGGTGTCTTCAGTCTACCTGGTTGACTTCAGATTAATGATGTTAATTTCTCCTTAAAGGAATAGTTCACCCAAAAATGAAAAATCAGTCATTATCTACTCACCCCCATGCCAGCTGAAACAGGCTTTCCAAAACAACCAATTACTTTGTATTTAATCATCAGATTCAATAAGTGAGCACCCATATTAATGTTTGATGTCATAATAATAATGAAAAATGCCATAAAATGTGCCATTTTTAACTATAAACGCTGCATGTATTACACTGCAGAATACATACAGAACAGACTAAAGTGGACATCAAACAGTAATATGGGTGCTCACTTAGTGAATTTGATGATTACATACAAAGTAATTGGTTTAAAACAGTATTTCTACCCATTTTCAAATCTCGCGTTTTTATTTTGAAGGCTAAACGCCCAAACCGGAAGTTTTGTTTCTGGTAATTCGAGGAAGAATTACACATGTAGTTCTCGGGTGCGCGCAAACGTGAGCTTTTCAACAGCTAGAGTGGCGATTTCAGCTAAATAATGGTGTAAATGTCTTTTCAAGTCACTTTGGGATCGGTTGGCTTATGCTGGGCAAGCTGCATGGAGTCATTTTATGGTTATTTTCCGTTACTTTTTGAACCATGAGGTCAGGTCCCCAGCAACCTCAGTTGTTTTGGAGAAGGCTTGTGGAGCTCAGGACACTGTCTAACAAACTTCACCCGAGTTTGAGCTGGCATGGGGGTGAGTAGATAATGACTGAATTTTCATTTTTGGGTGAACTATTCCTTTAAGTGGAATGTTGTTTATTTTAAAGATTCCAAGTTAAATGCATTTTTTTCACATTCCTTTGTCTTGTACAGTGCCATTTACAAAAAATTGAAAGAATTACAGCACTAGATGACAACACTGTCATCCATACCTCCCATCCATCCTTACCCATTTATAGACCATCAATAATCTGCTACCCTCTTATGAACCCATTCATTACAAGTAATAAATTATGGACTTGGCATCCCTTAAGATGTGGGAAAGAAATGAATGTGAAGAAGCAATAAATTCAAATTGGATCCTAATCCTCTTTAAGTCTTCATCAGCAGTATTGATTAGAATCTGAAAGGCACAACTGATCCTAGTTAAGCCCTCGTACTCTTCAGATGAGTGAGGTAGACTGTGTCCCATATTACCCATATTATCATTACTGGCCCAACAAGACTTAGGTATTAATTCATGTCACTGAATTTCTCCATTAAAATCTTATTCCTTTTGTATCTTGCTGCCAAAAGAAATTATGTCAGTTGAACTATGGTGCCAAACAGATTGATAGTGCTTTTTTCATGCCATATTATAAACATTGTGAATTATTCCTGGTCTAGCTCAACTTACCCCTGCTAAGGAAAATTGAATTGAATTGAACAGAAACCCTGGAGTTCCACTTGGAACCTTTCAGGGAGGTTCTACCTAGATCATTTTATGTTTTACAGGCGCCTCTTTGAACCTTTATATGGGGTTCTATCAAGATCCCTTTCATATTTTATAGTTTTTACATAAGCAATTACCAATGATTCAGTCAATATCATTTTTATTGAGATATCTGTTTTATTATGAACTCCGAGCAATGACAAAGAAGGTGCAGAGATTCACTGAAGATGAGCCAACTGGATCAGAGCGGCTCTGTAGATCTTTTGGAAACTTCTGAGACTCCTCATTATGTCGTAAATAAGCACAAGAACAGCTAAAGCAGCAAGCCAACTGTCACATCAGATAGGTATTTAGGTATTTCATCAACTGTCCTATCAGACAGATAGCCTATTTGATAGGAACATTTCAAATACTACAACAGTTTGTAGGAAAAAAAAAACATACAATTTCATCAAAACTTTGTCTAGTAATACTGGGCAGCAGCAGGAATTTTACCATCCCCCCTTAAATGACCTTAAATTCATCACAAAATTAAAATTAAAATTAAATTTAAAATTCCTGACTGCCATTGAGTATTCTATTCTATTCTACTCACAGAATTGATTAGCCTCTTTACTGATATTGGTACAGCACTGTGGTCCTTAATACCTAAAACAAATCTTTTAAAGTTTTAGTTAGTTCTTTTGGGTTGGTTGTTTTGGAGTGTGATATGTCCATGCTGCTGTCCTCAGTCAAGACTTTTATTCCATCCAAGTGTAGTGTTATCCTGTCCTGTCAGCATGTAATGGGTTTCCTTCCCTTCTGTTATGGAGCATGGTGACTGGGCTGGGCACATTAGGTTCCTATGCAACAACATAGATACCATAACTGTTGGCCTACTGAAGATAACACCTGTCCATAGACAACAATTAATGCACCCAGAAATATCACCTCCTCTACAGCGTACAGAAGAGATGAGTCCTCTGAATATGAAATGATTGTGTCATGTCCACCAACACTTTTTCTTTTATGTGTCTGTGTTTCCCATGGTAGATTGTGGCTTTATGATAAATATACAGGTACCTTTCTGAATCATCTGGACAGTCGATCCAGCTCTGAAACCATTCTGTGGTCAGCATCAATAGGCAACTCACTCCTTCATCTCCCACAGAAGCTAGAAGCAGCATAAGTTGCAAGCTCCGTACTTTGATTACCGTAAAAGCTAAAAAAAAACCACACAGAAACACAACTGATGAAACCAATGTTTGAAGATACTAACCATTTTTGGAAGCTACAGTGCACACATTTTTTTCCAAACTTCCATCAGTCTGGTGCTTGAAGGTTCTTTAAAAGCTTCATATGTGGGTGCATCTGAGACATCTCCACAGACAGACCGCAAATATGAGCCTGTTAGCTCCTTTCACCTCCTCCAAAGTCTCCATCCACCTCATTCAAATACTTTAATTAATAGTGCAACTGCTTTTAAGAAAATATTTATCACTGTGTTTACTGTAGTTTATTTGCACATATTAAAACAAATAAACAAAATCTATATATACATAATAATAATGTTAAAAAAAAAAAAATACATTGCTGTAATGATGGTACTCTACCTTTAGAATTGTATAGTTCATTGAGTCAATGTTTTCAGTTTTATCGATTCGTGTTGTACTGCGAGATTCCACAAGAGACTCCAAGACTGCAAATCATTGTTTTGTCTCTGTACTGTATAGAGAAAGCGTTCGAAATCCCTCAGTCTTGTGCCATCTTCACCTCCTGTGGCCAAAAACATATATATGATAATGCACATCGATCCACATCGACTGAGGAGTTCAAACCTCCTGGCCAAAGTCATTGTTGCCTTTGAGTCTCTTGGAACGTGAATTGTTCAAGCATTTCTGTGAAAGCAAAGCATGGACTCCCAACTATTCAGTGCCGTCACATAAAAGCATGACTGTTGATATTCTCAGTGACTTTAGGATGAAGGCGGAGAGTATTTTCCATTTCCCATCTGCAGACAGCAATTATCAATCTGTCTTACTCTATCAAGTCGTCACATAAAGTCCTACCAAGAGGACAAATTGGAAGCACATATGCAGAAATCGTGGACCACTACATCTCAAACAAGATCAATACAGTGGTTACTGACAATGCAAGCAGCATGGCTGCTGCCTTTTCCCACTTTGATGACGTCCAGCTGAAGAAATTCAGCAGCTGTTCCCAACATCTGGTGTCTTCTGGTGTCTATATTCTGGACGTTGCATACAGGGATGATAGTCCCTTTAAGCACAAATGTTTGGCCTCAAATCAAGTGGCCCAATGTGCTCTTAGAAGCCCAAATTCACTTATTAGATAGTTCACAAGATGGTGCAGATTAGGTGTAAATTTGTCAAGAAAAAGGGTCTGGAGCTCTGTCAGTAATTCAGTGATTAGGGAGGACAAAGAGCCAAGCCAACTGGACTTAATTGGGGAGCTAGGACAATATCTATGTTCCACAGAAGCAGGTAAAGATGCCACTGAGCGTTTTCCTCAGAAACAACGCTGCCTATTAGAAAAGGGAGAAGATGGAAAAGAGTCCAGTTTTCTACTGCTTTCCCTGGAAGGGTTGCTTCACGGAGAATGGTGTCTTTTAGAGGCAACGGCTTATTCTTCTTGTCATTCTGGGCAAAACAAAAATTTCCAGCATACCTGTGGAGAGCTAGGCTGACCGAAGAAGTTCAACGACAAGGCTAGCTAGCCGGCAGGGAGTCATTCCTATGTTCCCAGGGTCCTATGTTCCCCAGTTCTAGAGTTAGGGTTAGGTTGGTTGCTTGTAGATGTTTACCCAGAGCCCTGACCACAACTGTTTCAAAGAACAAAAGGGCTTTTTATCAGAGCTATCCAGGTTAGGCAAAGGCCATCCACCGTAATTTGACTGCACTTCTGCTCCTTCTGATTTTGGGTTAGAGACCTTCAAAATAAAATAAAATAATAATAACCATTGGTTTTGTTGTGTTTATATAGCTGTTTTGAAGCCTTGTTCCAATACAAAAAAAAAAAGATAATATTTATGAAATATTTTAACTTGAAACGGGTCAAATTTGACCCGAACACAATAGGAGCACAATAGCAGAATATTGAACTGGGGAACATAGGACCTTGGGAACTTAGGACCCTGGGAACATAGGACCTTGGGAACATAGGACCCTGGGAACATAGGACCTTGGGAACTTAGGACCCTGGGAACATAGGATCTTGGGAACTTAGGACCCTGGGAACATAGGACCTTGGGAACTTAGGACCCTGGGAACATAGGAACCTGGGAACATAGGACCCTGGGAACATAGGACCTTGGGAACTAAGGACCCTGGGAACATAGACACGCTCCCACAGGCAGCTGGCTAGCAGGGTAGCCAGGGGGCCGAGACCAATAAAAAAAGCAGCATGGCTGGTTGACAAGGTAGCGTGGGCAGATAGCTTGGGCTCTGTTCTGGGTTCAGGGGAGTGGAAGGTAACTGAGGCAGGGAGCCTGGTGGAGCAGCAACTGACCTGGGTTCCTGAACTTTTCACGCCCTGCAGAGGCTGATCCGAAGGAAATGTCCTCCTGTTGGCAGTTGAGTGAGAAGGTCTGAATGGGAAGGTCAGGCTGTGTAGAGAGGTACTCATAAGGTCCCGAGAAGGGAATGTCGACTGAAGAGGAGTGTGCAATGTCCTACTATCCGTCGCACTACTACTCAAAGCCAGATGTCATTCCCCCATAGATGGATCTCGAACATGAGAAACAGGATTTTGTCTTTCCAGTTGCTGTATTTATTCAGTTTGGGAATGACTGCAGAGGATTTGCCTAGCTAACTGCTCATGTTATCTGTGTTGGGTAACCAAGCTCTCGATCATCCCCACACCGAAAAAATACTACACCTGTAAACACAAACAACTAGGCTAGCTCTGTCTTTTAATAACCAAGATATTCACCAGAATACATACATTTTCCATACATAGATTTAGCTACAAGCAAGCAAAAACACAGTTACACAGTTACAAACTGCTACAAATTCTGAGTTTACAAATCTGAGTACACATTTACAGACTGTGATGCATGTTTACATATCTGAGTAGTCTACACATACATGAGTATGACATCACTCATTTACATATTTAGCAGCATAATACCCGCATATCTGATTTACCTGTGTAAAGGAAATGAGTAACTTACCTGATATACCTGTGAAGAGAAAAAGAGCAATATACTTATGTGATTTACATGTGAAAAGAAAATTATTAATATACTGATTTACCTGGAAGACACATTTTTTAATCTACATATTCTTTTTATTATTACATTTGGTCACAACTTTTTTTTCAATTATTTCAACAGTGAATACTAATTCCTTGAAACGCCACAAGCAAATATTGTTGGTGTACTGTAGCAGACCATTGTTTTAAAATGCTGCTCCCCTTAATGGATTTATCAGTTTTTATTGTTTGTGTTTGTGCTCAATAAGATTTATAATTTAGCTGTCTCAGATGCTAAGCAGTTG
This sequence comes from Centroberyx affinis, assembly GCF_046629955.1. Lineage (NCBI taxonomy): Eukaryota > Metazoa > Chordata > Actinopteri > Beryciformes > Berycidae > Centroberyx > Centroberyx affinis. The sequence continues at coordinate 50,817 of NW_027280681.1, read as the reverse complement.
CTGGTAGCTGGTACCAAGACAGGCAGAGATTGTGTGCTTTTATTCAACATATAACACCTGTGAATTGTATGACACAGTGAATCCAAATTCAAATTAAAGAATAATTAAAGTGGTGGGTGGAGAAGTATTGCATAATGCACCGTAGCAGGTATTGGCTGGCACCAAGAGAGAAAAAGGGACCCTGAGCTCTCTCTCTCTGTAACACTTGTGTGTAACTGATGCATTGTATAATTGGCATTAATTTGATTATGCAAATTAGTACCTGAAATTAGGTACAGTCAGCTCAAGGGGTTAACAATAACTCCATTACAAGAGGATTAAGAAATGAAAGGTTGAATTAATAAAGGAGGGGTACAGACTGGGGATGCATGCATGGAGGAGAAGCGATCCAGCTCGCTAAACAGAGAGAGAGAGGAGGGGAAGAGAGGTGCTCATGCAGGTGAAATTAGACCTGAATTGTTATTGTCTCTTTAGCTAAGGGGTCATTAAGGTTAATAGCATTCAATCTGCTTAATACATAACTGTCTCACTGTTAGCAAACATCTCCATAGCAAAGGATGGGGAAGGGGGGGGAGGGCAGTTAACATTTTCAATTATCTGACTCTCATTATCATCAATTATTAAGGTTGCATAGAATCGATCAGACAGTATGGTGAATGTTTAGTTAGGTGTGGAAAATTACTTGAGCGAGTGAGCGATAATTCAAAAAGGGAATGAATGAAGGAAATGTGAACAAAGGTGGTGAATGCTAAAGTCAACCAGAGGGAGATAATTCAAGTTCAGTCTAGTCCCATTTCAACCAGTTCTATAGAGAATCTATTTAACATTCATTTTAATTCAACTTTACGGTAACAGTTTACTTTACAATGGCCTTATTCCAGTGTTTTAACCTGTGTATTAACTTATGGAAAAGCATTTGTAAGTACACAATATTACTGTGTAGGTACTTGATGAAAATGCACATATGAATCCTATGGAACGGGTAAAACATTACAGTCCGCTGGAAGTTTGTTCTCACATCAGGACTCTTCGCTCTGCCCTCATCAGTCTGTCCCCCCCCCCCCCAAGCCGGAGGCCGCATCCTCCAGTCAGAGAGATGACAGTAATAAGAGGCAGCCCAAGAGGCGACGTGATGACAGTGAGGATGAAGAGGTGATGGAGACGGTGGCTCTCGTGAAAACACTTGAGGAACCCCAAAGAAGGACCATCTTCTAACGCTCTCAACAGATTACAAGGAGCTCAACCTCCTCAAATCGGCCTGTAACCTTCCTTTCAGGAGCGAAACAATACGCTGCCATGAGCAACACCTCAAAAGTGCCAAAAACAAAGACAGATAATCGCTATATCAAATTCAAATCTGCTTTATTGGCATGACAGAAAGGATCTATGTTGCCAAAGCATTTGCAAAGGATAAAGTCAAATAAATAATGGATGATAGAAAAACAATTCTACAGATTCTACACATAACAACAATGCCATGTAAAAGCATAGTAGCATATAAAAACAATTCAATACATTCTATATAATTGAAGTCAGTGTATAACAATATAGAGCATCAGGAGGGATGGGGGAGCATTTCTTACAACAAGACAACATTTACAAAATCATTCTTAATATTTACATTTTCTCCCGTATTTGGTGACATTTAGGCTGCGTTCAGACTGCAGGCAAAAGTGGCCCAAATCTGATTTTTTTTGCTCATATGTGACTCAGATCTGTTTGTTTTTTGTGTGTGAACAGCACAAATCACAAATCACATGGAATCTAATCTTTTCAATTCTGATTTGGGCCACTTTCATATGTGGTCCTAAATCAGATGCAGGTCTGATTTTTTTGCAATGCGACCTCAGTCTGAACAGTCATATCGGAATTCATGCGACTTTTACGTCACTCTAGATTGACATTCGTCACAAATCAGTGGAGGGACAGTGAGGCGTTAGACCTCATAAGTATTTGGGGTGACACAACCCAACTCCTACGCGCTTTCTCAGGGAGATGGGTCGCCTGAACTGAGTGTCTTGCCACGAGAGTCTTGTGGAGAGGCGCTGACAGATGGAGTTAAAAGAAACCCTTGACATCCTGAAATTTTGGATGAAATCTGTTTCAGTGAAGCCATTCACGTCACGATCCCAACACTCCTGGCTCCGACTCCGCATCCACACACACCTCCGTACAGAAGTAGCAGCCATTGCTCCACAAAAAGCCATAATTTAAAAATTTGTCTCTCTTTCTCTTCATCCTCGTCCTCGTTATCACCTGCTCACGAATTTGCTGGCTTCCACTGCACATCAACTTATAAATGAAACCGTACACGCTGACTTCAGTGTCCTCCATGTTTACTTCCATACGACAGCGTGCTGCGTGTGACGTCTTTGTTATTATTCTTTTGCGCATGCGGGTCAGTTCAGGACCGTGACCAGTTCACACTGGAATCTGATATTGGCCACATTTAAAAAATAATGTGAACAGCCAAACAAAAAAATCAGATCTGAGCAATAAATCCGAATTGTGCACTAAGACTTGCAGTGTGAAGGTAGTCTTAGATACAAACTTTGCAGCAAGATTAATAGTTTTTTGCTTTTCTCCTAGTAACATTTTGAGCTTTTCTTTCTCAATCAGTGAGTGAAATGTTGGGAAATTATATCTCCACAAATGTCCTGGACTCGGGGGGGACGTCAGGTCTTCAGGTGTCTTACCAGTTCAGGCAGAGTGACCTGACCTCTGGGATGGAAGAGACTGAAGGGGGCGCTAGAGAGAGCTGGCAGTCAACCAGGTGGGTGACCAGAGCAAAGGCTCTGCAGCTCCAGAGGAAATCCCAGAGAAGAGTCTCCTTCCCCAGTGGAAGTCTGTGAGGAAGACCTGCAGCCAACACTGTATCTCAAGTTGAAGGCTGCTTCTGCATAGGCAAGGCAAGGCAAGGCAGCTTTATTTGTATAGCACATTTCATACACTGGGGCAATTCAAAGTGCTTTACAGAGTGATAAAAATACAATAAAGGTAAAAGATTTACAATTAATAGGTGCAAAAGTACAGACAAGAGATACAAAAGATAAAAGACTTAAAAAGTAAACTAGTGCAGTTCAAATCAAACGAGATAGAAAGATGAAAGAACACAACAAATACTCCCACTTTTAGATGCACACTGTGAGTGAACCCATATGTTTTTCTGTTATTTTCTTTTCCCCTGTCCTTCCTGATTCTACTCTTGATCTGATATTTACGTCAGATCTCACTGCCTAAGGCAGACGAGAATCATAGATTCTCCTCTTGGTCAAAAACCTCACCATCCACAGATGGATGAGAATCATACAGGGTAAATATATCGAAAAATACAAAATGAACACATTTGGCTTCATCAGTCAGAATCGGGTGTTGTAATTGCTGAGGTTTGGTCTCTGTTGGAAGCAGCTAGAAATGGATCACAAGAGATTTCAGTGTTTTTTCCAGGGACTTAATCATTTGAATATTGGAAAGTCTTCTAGTGGTGATTATATTATTGCACACACACACACACACACACACACACACAGTTGCATAAAAGAACACTAATGCATGCACATGTTTTACACACATGCATGAATTACATTATTTATTAATATACTCATATTTTAATACAAAAACTTGAACTGGCATGATTGTCAGTGTTACATTGAATTACTTTACAGTGGGACGTTCATAGTAGCGTCATATCAGTGTGTAGATAGATCATTTGTTTCTGTGTTCTCTCCAATACTGCGCTCTTGTTTTTGGGAAGTGAATGCAGCAGGGAATTCAGAAGCTCTTCTCTCTTAACAGCTACTATCCAAGAGTCCTTCACTAAGCCTTCACTACACTGAGAGCCCCAAAATACTCCAGTGGAGCTGCTCAGTACAAGACCTTGTGTATGAGCATGTGTGCAACCCTGCAGACTGCTCAAACTACTTCTAGGCAACCAGAGAGAGTAATAGCTGGTGGGAGAATCAAATCCTTAAAACCGTGCTAACTTTTAAAATGTTTTCAAATCTCATATCAAGCTGGAATATTTTGTACATTTGCAGTAAAAGGCAGGTTTTGTACAGTTTAAGTATCACATTCACACATTATATGGGGATTGTCAATAGCTGCAAGATCACGGGCTTCTCAAAACATTTTAAATGGATTTCTATGCGTCAGTTAGGGTGTTATTTCACTAAATTAATTGCAGAATTGTTGAATTAAACCCTAAGCAAAGCCTCTGCATCTAACATCATTGGTCACTAAAATCTCCAAACCTGCTTTAATTGTGTACATTTCTAGGGACAAAGCGGAGCAATGGCTAATGACTGACAAGATGTAATTATTTAGTCAGTGTGACAAATTAGAGCTATCCACATAAAAAAAAAAAACAGTGGGGAGAAAAGGGCTTCCAAAGTGGAACAGGATATAATCAAAGGGACTGGAGGCACCTTATTTCTGCAACGTCAAAATATTATTTTGACAAATTATTAGAGGTGAGTCACCAAACTATCAGCTCAGAGGGAACATTGGTCCTGAATTCTCCTTGATGTGATTTTTTAAATATATGGCTTCTGGATTTCTGTCAATTTTTGCTTGATCTTTAACAAAACTACAAAATAGCAACTTGGATCCTTAGGATTTCCAAAAGCCTGCTACAAAAACAAATACAAAATCAAACCTGGACTCAGTCAGGCTAAGGCCTGGCAAGTGTCACATCTTACCATACCCCACTGACACCCATGCTGTACAGCAGTGGTTCTCAACATGGGGTCTGGGGACCACTAGGGGTCCTTGAGGGGGTTCCAGGAGGTCCCCAGCATATTGATGAATTGTTAAACGTCGCCATTAATTCATTTACAATACGTTAATGCGATTAGAGAATGTAGAATAATGACTATTTTGGTCATAGCTTCACTGTTATCTCTCTACCTACAATACATAGTCATGGAATTCTAGACGAAATCATCTAACAATAAAAAATATTCTCAGATTTGGGTCTGAGAGACAAAATCTCATCAAATGGGGGTCCATGGCTGTAATGTGGACTAAATTATGGGTCCTTGATATGAAAAAGGTTGAGAGCCACTGCTGTAAGGTGTGGTTCTGTGGCTGGAGGCGTCAGTTGCCCTGACTGGTTGATGACAGGCTGGGTGAGAGTCGGGGCGTAGCGGTGTGTCGATCGTGGATTATCCCCCAGGGCCGACCGACCGACCGAGGGAGGGAGGGAGGGAGGGAGAGAGGGAGAGGGAGAGAGAGAGAGAGAGAGAGAGAGTGTGTGAGTGTGTTACTGCAGGAGTGGCCGGGCTGCTGTGGCAGAAAGGTCAGCTGCAGGGGACTTTAATATGAGACCGCACAGTCTGTGAGCAAGCACTGACCCCTGTGGGCCACTCCACATGGACACACACACACACACACACACACACACACACGCACGCACACACGCACGCAGGCACGCACGCATGCTGCAAGGCATATTACAGAATCTGATACAGTAGGTATTTGTTGACCTGTGGGCCACACTATAAAAGATAAACAATACCTATAGGGCAATATGTCACACACATCTACACACACATGGTCATATGAAACTTTAATAAAAACCACCAGGTAGCAATAGCTGTGGGCAGCAGGGTGTGAAACTCGGCTGTTTGATGTGCTGAGCAGTGTTCACTCACCTGGTTTAATGCACCCTCCACATCTGTGAGTTTACTGCTGCTGTTTGTCATTTCCCAAGCAGTCTCACAGGGTGTCACTCTCTGTTGTTTTCCACGATAAATGGACACAAAACTCTGATGTATTCTTTTGATAATGAGACGTGAAAACATCACTCACCTCTGTGGGTCTTCATCGGAAACCTCAAATGATGTGTAGACCGACTGTATAATATTTATATCTCAGTAAGGAGACATCATATAAATACATAAAAATGCATAAAAGTATCTAGACATCTTGATCTTAAATATAAGCCAGATTCTTTTTTTAAAGGGGCAAAAATGAGTTGCTTGCTCAGGGGAACTTCAGCAGTACTGGGCACTGTTGGAAGGAAACCAAAGATCAAACTACCAACCCCTCACCTACTGAGCGACGTCCCTAACCTTCTCACCTTCTAGTCAGCTGCTAACTATTCCACAAGATTCTGAATGTTTTCTGCCATGGCCACTTTGGAGTTTAGATCGTTTGAATTTTATTATTTTATGAGAATGTAAAAACTGTGTGTTGCCATATAGCTTAAAGAATACACCAAATTTTTGGGAGAATTTCTCGGTCAACATAAACACCAAAATCATCCATGTGTCCCCAGTAGATCGTTGGATCCAGTACTCCATGATAACACTTTAGCATACACTGTGTTTTTTTTGTCATTTAAGTATTTATTCATTTTCTTTCAAACATTACACACACGTGTGGTTTGTAAATATGACATTGCAAACATTGTACAATCAGACATTCAAAAATGAAACAAAACAAAAAACAAGAGTAACGGAAAGACAGTCATTTAGAACACTCAAAGACAGCACCTATATTAATACATCGTACAGTTCCAACCGTAATGATATCTAGCCTCTAATTTTCTCATAGCCCTTTAAAATAGTAAGCCCTTAATGTACAGGAGGTAATGCTCCCAGACCTGCTTAAATTTCCCTTGCATATCGTTCATTCTAGCTATTAAGTATTCAAAGGAGGCAGTTTCAGACATGAGTTTAGTCCATTCAGCGATTTCTGGCTTGCTTGTGCTCTTCTAGTTACGCAAAACAAGTCTTGCTGCAATAATGGAGCCTGCCAGTATCAGTTCAAGCTGTGCTTTGGTGACCCCTTTTGGTAAAAATGTTTTATCACCAAGAAGGCAAAGCTGGGGGGAGTCTGGCAAGGGCTTCCCTATAAATTCTCCAAGCTTCGCCAGCACCTCCTTCCAAAAGGGGAGAACCAAGGGGCATTCCCATATAGCATGTAAGAACGTGCCATTTGCCATCTTACACTTCCAACATTTACTATCCTGCATCAGACCCATCTTATATAGCAGCATACACTGTGTTGAATGATAGTAGGCGACTAGCATTATCCAAAGTAAGACTGACGTTTTAGTACAAAAAATGTGGTAGTTGTTTTTATTCAATGGCCTGTACATCTATCAATTTTTTAAATATCATCAACTCAATATAGCTGGTGTAGCCGGGGTTATTTTTGGAATTATTTCAAGTGAGCGACCACGTATTCATCCGCTGTGCAGGGATTGCATCGCCCACCACCTTCACTTCCTATGGACACAGGTAAAGTAGTCCCTAGTTGTTCAAAACAATACGTTATTTTTACGTTATTACACAAAACTACCAGACGCAGCTGCATTTAAGATTATTCACCATTTAAACTGACACAAGTTCTCATTTTCTCTCTTTTTAGATAATGTTAGTGGCTATTGTCAATGCTAAAGTGTTAGCATGGAGCCATCAATCTACTGCGCCAGTCTCCCAAAACTCGCACACCTGCTGTGGTTTGTTGTTGTATCGCAGCTCTAAAAGCTTGACATTTGCCCTCGTCTCCAGCGATACAAACAGTAAATCCACTATATTGCATGAACACTGACTGCATATGGGAAATATTTCATCACAGAATAAACCAATTTGCCAAGTAACACAAGTGTATCAGGAACACGCTGACACCACACACACACACACACACACTTAGAGCATATCATATTGCACACTCATAGACAAAGAGGTTTGTGGTCTCTTTTGGAAATCCTGAGGACTAGTTGCTAGGCAACCAGGGGAGTTTCTAAAAGCACGGTATCACCACTGCAGAGGGGAGGGTGGGGCATGATGGGAATGTGTGTGTGTGTGCGTGTGTGTGTGTGTGCAATGGGGGGGTAGTAGGCAACATAGAGGAAAAACAAACCATTCTGTTGGCTTAATGTTGTGTGTAAACCATGAGGCGAAGATGATTATGTAATGGAGTCTTGAAGTTGGCATGTTAACATCTTCTCTATAAATACGCCTAATCCCTGTTTTCACATAAGAGCCAAATCCTATTGGCACGTATAGAGGCTGCAGGTGTAGGGCGATACTAAACATCCCGCTTCTCATTTGTCAAGCAGCATGGCTCGCGTGGGAACTTGATTTATTCAACAGCGCTACGCCGCCCTGCCAAACAAGGAGAGGGCAAAACGATAAGTCGGGATTAAACAGAAATAGACAGCCATCCGCAGTGTTCGCATAATAGGCTGTAACTCATTTACGTAAACACGGCTATACATCTTCTACAGTATGAAGAGGAATGAAGTGGGAGAAATGCCTGGGCTGCGCTGCATGTATTGATCGACCGCGTCTCCAAGTGTGTGTGTGTGTGTGTGTGTGAATGTGTCTGCATGTGGGCAACGATCTCAGTAAATTGGTTTTATTTCATGACTGTCTAGGAAGATGTGAAGGAGTGGATGTCCCAAAACGTCCTCCAACTACATGCAGACAAAAACCGAAGTCGTTCACTGGGCCTGAACGCATCTGTAGACAAATTCAGCTCATTCTCTTGATTGTTTAACTCCGTTCATCAAGCCTGCATCGAAGATTAAGGAGTTATCTTTGTGTGTGTTTAAAAAGCTGGTTTAGACATATTCTTACCAGCTTAGGAACACTGTAAAGATTGTTATTAGTTATTAATTTAACTCTCAGAGTGTAAAAATCAATACTATGCCACTGTTGCTACAAGTGGCATAATTCAGTTGTGAATTCTAATTCTAATTTTGCTATTTTAAATCATTGTATTTGATGTTTGTTGATGTTAATTTGTTGGCTTGTTTAGTCTTTTTTGTGGTGTTATCGTGTGTTGTGGATGTGTGTTTTTATGACAGAAACTTCCAAGCAACTGTTTAGTTGATGTGGCAATAAAGTAAAGTAGGTAAGTAAGTCAGTCCACACCCACCAATTAATTAATTTAACACATTTAGATAGTTCTGAGGAGCCATATCAGCTGTATGAGAGGACAAACAACTCTCCAACCAACTCAGTCTAACCCTAACCCTCCAAATGACAAAATGAAAAAATCAGCACAACACTGGATAATCTGCTGTGTAAGAATCTTGTGCATGTTTTTATATAATGCTGCCTTCTGTAATTTGATGTTCTCCTATCTCAACCAGCAAACCACAGCATGACTGCAGATTGTGCAGAAATCTGCTGGCAGGTTATTGAGGAAGATTTAAATTCCTCTGGAGCACGTTAAACCTATTTTTGGCTTTTCTGCACTGGTTGCACTGGTTAACTTTAAAACTGATTTTGTGATTTTCACGATTGCTGTCAAGACTTGGCAGCAGTCATTAAAATCCCCGGCCCGCTGCTGCAGCTCTGATCTTTTAACCCTTCATGTGCTGGAGCTCAGCCTGTGATTCTTATTCTGTTATCAATATGTTTGTTTACAGTGTCTGTTTCTGTGTGCGTTTTTGCTGTGCGATGAGTTTGAATCAAATAATCAGATTAATTTGTTTGATAATTCAGGACCTCTTTCAGAAGACATTGTGTGTGTGTGTGTGTGTGTGTGTGTGTGTGTGTGTGTGTGTAAATACATGACTTGGACCTCTGTATTATAGATGACTTCATACTTTAGCAGCTCTCAGTCCAGAAAGTTTATCTTATCTTGTCTCCTCTAACTGTTTTTATGTTTGCAGGCATTTCTTAGTTCACAGAACAGTCAATATTGCTCCTTGAACTTGAGGCAGAGAGTGCGGGATTTAAAAGTCTCTCTGGGTATTTTCCATTCAGAGAGCGTGTGTTGCAGAAAAGATGCCCTGCAACACAACTCTCTCATGGACTCTCTCATGCTAATTCAGCCCATCACGCTCGAGCTCACACACCCTGGGAACCTGTGGGTCTGAATCATTTGCATTGCAGATATGAAGTACATGGAAATATCTCAATATAACATCAGTGAAGACCAGGAAACAAGCAGCGCTATAAAGCGTGTGTCTGTTATCAAGAAGATGCTGTTTGGTGTGCAGGGGAACAAACCATAAACTGTACTGGCAATGGTTTCAGTTTAGGAATTTAAGTGGAAAAAGTGAAAACCAGAAGCCACTTTCCAAACAACATGGCATGATTTTTTGAGGTGAAAAAGACTATTCAGAAGGTTTTGTCAGTGAAGCCCTCTAAAGTCCTGACCTGCAACTAAAGGGTTATAATATCTCATAACATTTTACAGAGAAAAAGAAATGATGTGTTGCACAAGAGTCGTGTTTTCAAACCTGTGTTTTGGGAACATGATGAACATGCATGATGTGAGAAATTGTAGCAGGACAGAATATCAGTGCAAGGGTAATAGCTCAGGATTAATGAATAATCGATTGTAATCTGGTCTGGTGTTTTTTTTAAATGTTATCTCTAGTAAAACAAAAACAAAAGCTTCCAGTCCAGATTTCAGTGGCGTCTCCTGGCCTGAGTGATGAGCACAGGTTTTGTCAGGGGTGAGAGAGGCGAAGCCCTGAGGGAAACACACCGGATCCTCTGAACTCGGGTCGGGTCTCAGATAGACAACAGCAAAGACTAAGACTACAAGTTTCGACCAATGAGGGTTTTTGAAGGCCGATACTGATATTTGGGGTTCAAGCCCGTACGGTCTGCCAGGATGGATTTTCCACCATTTTGATGGGTTTTTTTTTACATTTTTGATGTATCCACAACAAATTTGCAGCATAGAATTAGTAGACCTACGTGCACAAATGGACTGTAAACCAGGTCAAGTGGATAAACAACATGATTGATATAAAATAATGAATTTGCTCAAACAAATTTAATGTAATTTAATGCATATAGATTAGACATGTAACGATGTCCATGTTAATTAAAATTGTAAAGCTGTTAACTATTCCCATACAGCAACAACTTAACATATATCATTGCATTGCATTATGGCTTGAACCCCTCCTCATTGCTGCTAGCAGCTGCATTTTTTAATTGAAGCAGCCAATATTTTGGACTGATATATGTTGAAATTTCACAATTTTCATGCCAGAAATTACATAGTTGTAGTATTAAGTAGAAGTATTAAGTCTTTCTCTCAAAACGATATCCTTGTCAGGGTAGAAAAGCTTCTGAAACAGCATTTATTGTTTTTTTTTAATATGTTTATTGATTTTTTCAATAATAACAAAAAACAATGCACACAACAACACATTGCACATCTGGAGACAAGGGAAAAAGGAAAAAACAATACACATAGTACATCCATACACCTACACTGAGCACACACACACACACACACACACACACACACATGCAACACCAAGCATAGTCCTCGAAAGGCATAGTCAGAGTGATACGCACAAGGAATGCAAACAAACAAATACACAAAGACAACCAAAAAAAGTAAAACAAAAGTTTATCTTATTCTATACAGTTTCTCTTATTCTGTACGGGTAACCATTGGTCAAAATGCATAAACAAACAATCACTCTTGCAGGATCCCCCCCCCCCCCTTTCTATTCATCTTCTGGCTCAACTAAGAAATTCCCCAAGTCCCTATGTTCAATAAAATGTATAAAAGGGCCCCCAAACTTCGGAGTTGCAAATAAAAAAAAAAAATGCTTGGGATATCATATTTATTTGACAGATTTTCAAATGACATGAAACTTTTATCCTCTGGATCCAGATTTTGAAACGAGCATCAGACCTGCCAGGTATAAAGCTGTCAGCGCCCCATATTGGGCTGAAGCATGATATAGAATATGTTTCACCCAAATATTTTCGCACCTCGTTCCAGACATTTATCATGTTCCGTACAATGGGATTAGAGGTTTGTTTTCTTAGTTTTTTCAAATTTGCTGAGTACATATACATGGGGAGAGGTACCATCTCCAGGAGATTCCATCTCCATCCATTTAGGAACAACTTTGGTTGTATAATAGAACATTATAGTCCTCAGCTGAGCAGCCCAGTAATACCAAAGAGGATTAGGGCACTGGAGCCCCCCTCTTTCACAGGGTAGGTATAATAGTGATAAACAGAGCCTGGGACGCCTGTTGTTCCATATAAATTTGGAAAATAACTTCCTCAATTTTAAGAATAAGTTTGATGGGGGTGGCAAAGGGAGGTTTTGAAACAAGTAGCTTAGGTAGTACATTCATTTTTAGAGCATTAATTCTACCAATTAATGAAATTGGCAAGGGCATCCACCTATCAATTGAATTGGTTACAGAGTCCATGACAGAGTTGTAATTCCTCCTCACCACTTCCTCTACATTAGATACAATTTGTATGCCTAGGTATGTAAAGCAGTTTGTTATATTAAAGTTAGACACCTGGGGGATAGGGTTGTCTCTTTCTTCTGAGTTAAGTAATAGAATTAAAGATTTTGATTGATTAATCTTATATACAGATACTTAACCAAAAGTTTTAATTAGTTTTATAATTTTGTCAATGGATTTCTCCAGGTTTTTGATAAATAGAATCACATCATCCGCATAAAGAGCGATACAATGTTCCACTTCTCCTACGATTATACCTGAAATGCCGGGATGCGCCCTTACCGTTATTGCAAAAGGCTCGATAGCGAGAATAAACAGCAGGGGGGACAACGGGCAACCTTGACGACACCCTCTATGAATATTAATTGGGTTAGATACCAAGTTGTTTGTCAGTTCTTCAGCCGTGGGATTAGCATAAAGCAGTTCTACCCATTTACAGAAGTTTTCCCCACATCCAAAACATCTTAGGACTTCAAAAAGATACAGCCATTCTATCCTATCAAAAACCATACAAATAGTCATTTTTTTCTAGATCTGTGTACAAAAAGTATGAATGCAGGTGTTTTTGACTGGAGAAGTTTCAATACTACTTGGTACTGGGTTATTTCGGTCAATACCTTAAAGGTATCGAGTACCGATACCCAGCCCTAGTCACTGGGTTACCCTGGTTTTGGAAGCAATGTTATTAAAGCGCCTCTCAATGATGGTGGAAGAGTGCCATTTTGGAATGATTCATAAAACATCTCTAATAAAGGGGATTGTAGTTTTTCTTTAAATTTCTTATATATATCTATGAGTAGGCCATCTGGCCCTGCAGTCTTCCCAGATTTCATACTATCTATTGCACCAGATATCTCCCCTAATGTCAACTCCGCCCCAAGACCCTCACTCTGTCTCTCCGGAACAACAGGAATATCAAGGCCATCCAGAAAGTTTTTTTTATAGAATCTGGATTTAATAAGTTGTCAGAACTATACAGTTTTTCATAAAATAGTTAGAAAGCATTATTTATTTCTAAAGGTTCTATTGTAAAGTCCCCTCTTCCTTCTGTATTGTTGTAATAGTTCTCTCAGTTTGCAACTGTTTAATCCTCCAGGCTAATAATTTCCCAGGATTTTCCCCTTGATCAAAAAATGACTGTTTGAGCCTCAAAAGGCTCGCTGCTGCCTTGGAAGCAGACACTTCATTGTATTGAGACCTTAATAGTAACAGTTCTTGGTGGATATTTGGAGAGCCATCTTGAAAAATGTTCCTCTCTAGGGCTTTTACTTTGGAGTCCAATAGATTCATTTTTTGATTTACTCTTTTCGATTTGGAACTCGTAACTAGTAATTTGGCCCCTAATGTAAGCTTTGAATGCTTCCCACCGGATGCTGGCCGATGTCTCAGATGTGTTTATCTCAAAAAAGAGGCTTATTTGTTGCTCCAGGAACTCTAGGAATTTGGGATCCTGCAACCACTTAGGTTTGAATCGCCATCTTGATGGACCTCCTACTAGCCCTGCATCCACATAGTTTAGTGAGTTTAGCGTATGGTCCGAAATCACAATACTGTCATATACACAGTCCTGTATTTTAGGAATTAAATTTGCAGAAATTAAAAAATTGTCTATGCGAGAGTAGCATTGATGAGTAGCAGAGTAACATGAATATTCAACAGCATCCGGTTTCAATTCTCTGCAAATTTCCCGTAAATTTAGTTCTTTAATAAATTGATGTATAGTCTTCCTGCTCTTTGCATGTGTCTGATCAGGACCCAATGACCGGTCTCTAATCGGATTTAATGTACAGTTAAAGTCCCCAGCGATCATGTTATTACCTGTCAGTGTTGAAAGAATTAAAAACAAGTTATTAAAGAATTTTGGGTCATCATCATTGGGGGCATATACATTGACTAAATTCAGACTTTCGGATAGAAGTCTACCTTGTACTATTAAGTATTTTCCAGCTTTATCCTCAATTACATTCTGAGTGTGATTTAGGTATTGATTTATGAGTAAGAGTCATTACTCCCCGTGCATGTGTAGAGAAAGAAGCTGAAAATATTTGTCCCTGCCATCTTTTCCTAATTTTGGAATTGTCTTGTACAGTAGGTGTGTTTCTTGTAAAAACACAATCTTTGAGTGCATATTTTTCAACCTATGCACTACCTGTTTTACCTTTTTCAGTTTCTGTAAACCTCTGCAATTCCAGGATGTAAATTTAAGCCTGACCTCATTTGACATAATAATTAACACATGTATTAATCCCTATGTAGAAAAAGAATAGAATTTTGCACTTGACAAACAAAACCGATAACATGAACAACACTAAACTTGAACTCTGCGTTCTACATACACCCATGACCCACAGCCCAAGTGAAACAGCATTTATACCCTCATGGGACACTAAAAGTCTCCACTGAAATCCAGACTAATGAAACTCTTTCAGGTGTGTCTGCAGCTCCTACAGGCAGAGTGAGGCAGGTTTCACTGCAGGTTTTACAGACTGTTGGGTAAAATCCTCCCACACCACACTGGAATGATTTCTCTGGTTAGACATCTGATCTAAAAATAAGAATTAAATCATATTCACTAGCTGTGTTCAGAGAGGAACCTCAGTCATATCAGCAGTGGACTGCGTGACGAGCTGATATCGGTCAAAATATCGGTCTAACCCTAACAAGGGTTTCTCGGAACGCTGTTTAAAATGACAGGACCTTTCCAGGCTCGACCAGCTTCTCATAATCAGACCTGGAGGAACCCGCTGCCTTGGGTCATGTCATCGATGTTCATGCGGTGTGAGATGGGCGATGAGCCGGGCTTCAAGTTTACGCTCAGTCTGATCACGGCTCATTTAAATTCTACCAGCGTCCGGCTTCTTATCCGTGACTGAGGTGATGATGGGACACCATGCGACCGGGGAAGCCTCATTCATGGGTTTGTTCATTCATTTGCAAATACATGAATCATAAATCAATCGATAAATCAGTCAGTACACATGCATGGATGGATGAATGATGGGTGAATGCGTAGATAGACAGACAGAGATAGATAGATAGATAGATAGATAGATAGATAGATAGATAGATAGATAGATAGATAGATAGATAGTGTTTTTGAAGGGAAGTTTTTGAAGATTATACAGCTACCTTGAGCAGACCAAGCACAATCTTAAAGGTGCTACATGAAGCATTTAAACATCAATTAATTTAATTACATTTACATTCATTTTTCATCATTAGTATACTTTCTGAAACAAACCAAGAAGACTGTCAGTCTGTACCGGCCACCAAAGTGCCGAGTGCCACCAAGTCATATTTGGCAGGAAATTTACTGGACTGCTTTACGGCACGAAGGGAGACTGTTCTACAGCACAGAGGGGGCAGGAAGCCGCGGGGCTTATGGGAAATTAGGTCTTAATTTGGAGAAATACTAGCGCAAACAATACAACAGGCCTGATTGGTAGCGCCTTGTAGCCACAGGGCCGACCAATCATCTCCACCACAGTCTCACTTGTTTATGGTAATTATACAAAGGTATTACAATTAATTTGACAGTGATATATTGATATTGCAAGGGAACACCAGAAACTGTGAATACCATCAACAATTTTGAAAAAAACTATTAACTTGAGAATCAACTAATTTGTGATATAGTAAGTAATAGTAAGTAAGTAATTTATTTTTCAAAGCGTCATGCACCAAAAGGTGCCCAGCCCACATGGGCTTACAAGACACTACAAACATAACAAACAAGAGCAATAACATAGTGAGAGCGAAAGAACAAATATAATACACCTCCATACATGTCAAACAGTGTCAAACCAAGAACACAATCCTGCTCCATAGACATTACAGCTATAAAATATAACTTGGGCACATCTGAGGCACAGACTGTGCCTTTAACACATCAAACATAAAGCGCCCTCCTACGCTGTTGGTAGGCATTTAACACAAACTGAGCTAGGTGAAACACTTTGTCTGTAAACAGGTACTGAAGTCTACATTCATCAGACAGAGAAAACATATCAGGACATGCTGCAGACATTAAACAGAAAAGCCTATATCTAAGATTGTAAT
Organism: Centroberyx affinis; assembly: GCF_046629955.1. Lineage (NCBI taxonomy): Eukaryota > Metazoa > Chordata > Actinopteri > Beryciformes > Berycidae > Centroberyx > Centroberyx affinis. The sequence continues at coordinate 34,556 of NW_027280681.1, read as the reverse complement.
ATAATGGACAATACAACAAAAAGTGCATTTCATTTCCGACCTCTCCCAGATCACACAGGTGACATTTTCTATTCTCCTCTGGAATTGAGTGGAAGTGTCCGGTTTCCAACGCCAGAGGCAAGATACCACATCTCACCTGGGCACAGACAGACCTCTGTGCTCTGGTCAGGTTAAGGGTGACATAGTGCTCTGGATGGTAAATACACTTAATCAGACTGTACATTCTCAATTTTGGTTTACATAAAACTTCTTGACCATTTCTGTTTATAATTTTCAAATAGTATTGTTTTAATTTGACGAACACTACAATATAATTAATTTCTATATATATATATATATATTGGAGACCTGCCTTACCAAATATTTTTGCAAGCTCCTTGCCCAAGAATAATCATTTGAAAAATCCCAATAGAAAATTTGTTTGTTAAGTCTGTTATCGGGCAAGTTGATTAATCTATTCCACAGTCGCAACATGTCACCCTTATGCCGCACTTCACATGGCTCCCATCCCATGTCACCACATACTGCAAGTTTTATACTGATCTACAACCTGGACCTGTTCCACTGATGAATAACAAACGTCGTGATTATGTATACCCAGATGAGCTGTATCTCACGGTGGTGCAGCTAAATGCAATGTGTTATTAGGCAGCAGACATCCTGGGTACAGTTAGCTTTCCTATCACAAATCTGTCCTAGCAGACAGGAACAATATTTACACTAAGATTTTGTTGCCTTCCCCTTTGATAATTCATGATTATTGACTTTTCAGTTATATCCTGATGCACACATCTTAGCTCTGCAATCTGGGCTGGACTTCCAGTTATATAATGCCAGGTGCATAATTCAACAATTTGAAAAACTGATGTTCTGACAGAGCAAAATATAAACTGCCATTTGAAAAAGCAAAACCTACTTCTATTTAAAAACCACATTTTGGGAGGTTTGGACTTCAGGTCACAGCTTGACTGAGTGGAGAGTCGAACTGACATGGACCCTGTTCTTTCATCTTGTCACATTGTGCTCAGTAAGAGCAAATACTCATACACTATAATCCCTTGATGCTTCTTGGTACTTTAGTCTCTTCACATTGCAGTGCTTTCACACACACATCATTGATTTTAGTCAGTCGCTGCCACCTGCTGGTGGATCCATATTTCAGGCCCTGCAGCTATGAATATAACAAGGAGACCAAAAGTTTTTTTTATTATGTTTGAGACTTGGAGAGATAGGGAAAGCAAGGCCATAAATTCACTGCAACCTAAGGTATGACAAAGTCCCTGCATCTAATATCATTTGCCACCAAATCTTCAAAACCCACACCAACTATTTTCTGGGGACAAACTCAAACAATGACTGACAGTTATTTGGCAAGTGATACATTAGACATAGGTCATGAAATTATCTTGTAGAGAAAATTGTCCTGAATGATTCCCGGTATGATCATAGATATAGCTTATAAATTGATTTTGGGCAATTTTTGCTCTCCATGATGATTATTACAGGACCCATTTGGAGCTATGCCAAGTGCCAAACCTAACCAAAGCCCATGAGGAAAAAAAAGACACAAACTACAGACTTGTCTTTAAAAAAACATTTATTTCCAAACAAGTTTAAAACATTGCTTGCTTTTTTTTTTTAAGCAAAAAAATAATCCATTGAAAAAACTTGTCATTTAAGACATTAAAAACACATGGAGAAGTTAACACAACTGCCACCATCACCACACCCGGTGCGCCCCACTTGGGTCACATGGTCAACCAGACCACTGACACAGGTAGACACCAGTCACAGGTGAGGGGTTCACACTGCAGCCGAAACGCCTCACGCAAGGGAAGCACACAGTCTGCAGTCTGAACGCTGCTGGCCTGTCAGGGAGGATGAAGCTGCAGCATCAGTCTGGCGAGGCGCGCGTCTCCTCCTGTGCCGTGTTCACCTCGCTGGTCGGAGCTCGTGACGCTGCTGCCGTCTGCCCATCTCGTTCTGTCGCCAAGGCGGCCAAGGTCGGTTTCCAGGGTTAGCCGTCCGATTTGCCCTACAAGACGAGATGAAACTGCTGTTATGGTGGAGCAAAGTCACTTCACTGTTGTAGTTGACAACTTGGGAAAATACGCTGATAGCTGCCGTGCTGTTGGCAGTGATGAATCCTGTTCATAGTATTCCCATGATGTCACATGCATTTCATACCAATATGGTGCTTTAGCTACAATGTACACAGCTCATTGGCTGTGGCTGTCTTTTTGACTATAATCACCTGTTAATTTATTAGGCTCACCTGTTATTATCCTACCAAGATGGCCATGCGGTAATGTAACAATACTATGAATAGGAGGAGTCAAGGGATGTACATCATAGGCAGGTGTATCACTTTTACCTGCCTCTAGCACCTGACAAATTCTGTTCTTGTATGGAGCGCTCACACCAAAATCCATTCAAAAACATGGTAATTTAATATGGCCTTGTTTATCGTGCACCCCATAAAACGATCCAACAACTTTTCTGAATCGTCAGGAGCCACCTTTTAATTCGGCGTATATTCAAGCTATCAAGCAGCGATTCTTTAATTGACATGGTGTATTTTAGTGGATGCAGAATGTGTGAATAACAGTTGAAAGATGAATTTTCCTGGAATAAGCACTGCTCGGTGAATCGGAATACTCCTCATACCTCAGTTCTCACTCTTTGGCTTTCTTTTCGCTGTTTTGCAGTTTCTCCACAATCTTCCGTTCGTGTCCACCGGGGTTGGGTCGGTTGGTGTTTTCACAAGCCTCCTTCTTTGTCCTGCCTTTGCGAGCAGCGCCACCTGTAAACAAAACCACGACTGGTTATAAACAAAACAAAAACACCCCAATATACACGCGAAACTATTTTACACTCAAGTCTTCATACGGCAATATAGCCTAGCTAACGCGTTCTAGGTTTATTAACATTTAGTCGAGACTAACTGTAGCTTTCTGAATGTTTGTTATTTACGTTGTTTGTTCGAGAAAATATCGAAAATAAGCAAAATAAACGAACAAAACGCCACGTTTCTTACCTGTGTATTTGTCCGTCAAGTTGTAATATTCGTATTCATCGTAATACTGGTCTTCAAAACTGGTTGGCTCGAGGTTCTTCACGTCGACGAAACTCATGTCTGTTTCTCTAAGTGTTTCAAAAAAAGTCGACAGAAAAAGTTTGTCAAGCTTTAAAAACTGTAAAAAATTCTGGAGAGATTGACTTGTCGTTGAGCAACAAAAACAACGGCTGGGTCAAAAGTCTTCTGCTGTCTGGATGCAGGTTCTCCTCACAGAAAACAGGCTGCTGTTTATCTGGACTTCACCGTGTGGTTTTATAGCAGCCCGCCGCTCCGCCTCCGCACCGACACTCCCACCAGGTTTCCCCTTTCTGCTTGCAGAAAAGTTGCATCATTTTTAGTAAACGTTTAATCAAACCCAGCCCAAAATGTCACTGGAGCTGGAGGTCAACATGGAATATTTGTTTAGACTGTGTTTTCCTTTGTGGGTATATGTATTGTACATTTTAGGCTCAATTCACTGGCAAATTACCTGCAGCCTAATATCATTTTCCACCAAACCTGCTTATGAATAGACTAAGTTGTTTTTCTGGGGATAAAGTGGAGCAGTCACTGATGACTAACATGATGATACTATTGTTTGGTGATGACTTGTCACCAGACTATCCGCTCAGAGGGAATACTGGTCCTGAATGCTCGCTGATGTGGTTTTTGTTAAGGCTACACGTGACTTCAAAATACATTTCAGGCAATTTCGGCTCTCCGTTTTAATGATAAAAACTACAATTTGGACTAACTAAGGTGTGGTGAGTGCCACACCTTGCCACCTTCCCAATAAACAGTAGGCTATTCTAAAAACTTGGCCAGGCATCATGTGTAAGATTCTCTGAAGAAACCAATACATTTCAGCCTAATGTGACCATCAGTTAAGTATTTTGGAGTGTTTTCATGGACTCTTTGGAAGTCAGTTTATAGTTTTTGGCAGAGCGTGCAGCCATAATGTCATACAAAGAGTCAAACAACCTTCACTAATCTACTAATGTATTCCAAATGACATGATGTGAAATAAACCACTCAACCGAAATAATGGCCATATTCAACAACAACCATAAAAAAAATAATAATAACAGGGAATACTTGCACTTGCTGGTTTCATTAAGGACAATAGCTTTTGAATTTCTACTCAGCAAACAAATGAACAGAAACATAGAGTCTGTAACCCCACTGAAACTTCCCTCCCTAATGAGCCAGATTATGAATAATTGCATCTACGAGTCACAAATAACCTCGACCTGCTGGTGACCATTATCGTTTCTGTCCTGCAAAAAGATCTTGATCATTATCTTCCAGTGGTTGATGAGTATGAGTATTTCACATGAATCAATTTTCAATTATTTGGTTGCAGCAATGGCAGTTGTCAGTCACAAATCTTGAGTTTAAACTTGAGAGTTTTGCAGGAAACGTTACAGGAATAAATGCTGTGCAGTATTTGAAGTGTAAACGGTTCATGATCAAGCCCTTTGCAGTGTCTTTATAGTGTTTTTTGGTTGCACCTCTGCTCTTTTCTCCTGTGTAGTAGCATGCTTTTACATGCATATACTTCTTTTTGCCCAAAATAAACTCAAACACACCTTAACACTCCTTGCAGTTTTTAGACTTCTTATACCAGAGGTGGGACTCGAGTCACATGACTTGGACTCGAGTCAGACGCGGGTCACAGTTTTAATTGCTTGTGATGCTTTGATGCATGAAGAGAAGACTTGAGACTTGACTTGGGTTCTGGTGACTTGGGACTTGACTCTGACAACTGAATTTAAATTCTGTTTTCTGAATTTGTATGGAATGATTGAATTTATTGAAGTTGAAACTGATTATAGAAATCAAACTCGTGATGCTCTTACCAAGTTTTTATCCTATTAAAACCATATTGCATTGAAAAGTCCTAGATATTTAGTTTTCTTTAAGATATTAAATTGATACTGGACTCTTGATTTGTTCTGACTTGACTTGACTTGGCTGTTCTACATTTAGACTTGAGACGTGACATTAATGACATGGACTTGACTTGGACTTGACTTGGTAAGCTACATTTAGACTTGAGACTTGACTTGAGACTTGTGCCTCAAGGCTTTGACTCTGACTTGGGACTCGAGCAAAGCAGACTTGGTCACACCTCTGTGTTCTACATATTCAGATCAGGGTGAGGCCTGAATCAAGTCCTACTTTTCACGCTGCACATCTCCAAAGTCCGGCCTTCACTTCTATCTGAAACAGATTAGATTAGGCTAATATTGTTTTACACTCCTTATCACCACCTGCAGCACACCGCTCACTCTTCTCACGTTCACTTCACCCTGCAGCCGTGACCTGATTCCCTGCCCCTGTTTCCAAACCGCCTCGTCTGTCCTGTCCAGCCCTGCCCGCTAAAACCAGACCAGAGAACCCTGTATATGTGTATGTGTATGTGTGTGTGTGTGTGTGTGTGTGTGTATGTGTGTGTGTGTGTTGCTGTTGAGGAATCATAGAAACTGAGCTGCTCACCTAATCAGCATCAAACATGTCATGACATTGCTATGTAAAACAAACTTTGGACTAAACTTATCTGAGTGCAGAAGGTTGTTCTGGTTGAAAATAACTTCTGGTTCTCTGTCACCAAATTAAATATAGGACATAAAACTCTACATACAAATACATACAAATCAAAGTGCTCTATTGTCCCTTTTAACTGAAGAAACTTTGCTTGGTGATTCCGAGGTCACACATCAACCAAAGTCAAAAGTAAAAGTCATTTTTTTGCGCAATAGCTGAAAATGCCTGACCTGTTTTCAGAATTGCATTGTGACTAAATGGCAAAATGCGACAGGAGCTTTGTCATTGTTGCTCATACAGAATGAAATGATCCGTGGCTGTGGTTTCTGATATTCCCAAACAAAACAACGGTCATTTCAGGAGCGATTTACATAACAGTTTTATTTTTCCATGTAACAGCAGCATGTAGAAGCACATAGCACAAAGTGTGTGAAAGGCCTAAAGCATCACCATGACATGAAAATTGATTTTTTTATGGTTTCGGTTTGATTAGTTTGGTTTGGTTTTATGTCAAAGAGTGGTCAGGCCTAACCAAACTTTATTTATAGAGCGACTTTATAAAACACAGCTTACAAAGCACTTCACAACAAGACGATGAAAGAAAGAAAAGACATAAAAACAACTTTAAGAGAAGACAAACCCTTAAAAGCTATATTAAAATAACACAATCATACACATATATATAAAGTACAAAGTAAAACATCCAGCATTTACAAACTCCATCATGATACACACAAATACACACAAATTATAACTAAATAAAAGGAAGAAAGAGGTAGATTTACGGGGCCAAAAATGTACAAGAATCACACAAGAACAGGCAGATTCCTTGTGAGAAATAATAAAAAATAATAACTTTTATTTGTATAGCACCTTTCATAGACAACATGCAGCTCAAAGTGCTTTACATCAATAAAAGGCAGATAACAGACATATAAAAAGATAACATTCATATAAAAGAACAAGCAAAATGCATTGCATTAAAAGAATCAAACCAAGTAAAATAGAAAGATAAAAGAACACAACAAATACTCCCACTTTTAGATGCACATTGTGAGTGAACCCATATGTTTTTCTGTAATTTTCTTTTCCCCTGTCCTTCCTGATTCTACTCTAGATCTGATATTTCAGATCTCACTGCCTGCGAGTATTTTGATTATGGGATACGTCATGATGTGGTTTACATTCCTGAAACTCCTCAAAAGTCATTTTTTCTCAAGTGTGAGGTCACCTGAACTGTGTGCAGGGTTTATGAAAGCAGTGGAAACATCCCGTCACGCTGCCTGACTGCTCAGCTCCACTCATCCCCGAGTCACTCTGTAATTACAGGGCAGTCGCACTGTTTCCAATGTCAAAATATAGTGCAGAAGTTACATAATGTTTTTTTTTTATATATATATATAATTCAAAATGGTCAGAAAATGTAGGTTTTAGTCGTTGGTTTACAAATTTCCCAATAAGTGTCCTGCTCACATTCAGTAACTACACAGACACACACACACACACATACACACACACACACAGCAGCTTTAGATAAACAATATGGAAGCAGATATGAAACGTTAAGCAGTAAGAAAAACATTTACAGCCGTCTGCGGCTCAGTAAGCTGCCAGCATACAGAACCACTAACACTGGTTCTGTGTGAAGGCATTATAAGGCATCGTGAACACTTTATAAACCCATTGTTATTGCATGATTATTGTTAGAATCAAAGCTTGACATAATAAACACAATGCACAAAAACGTACAGGGATTAAATACTTTATGGGACAACTGTACTGTTAATGTTACATTACACTGAATGACATTTTCTGATGCCTGATGATTATATTGTAATGAAATGTTATATATGCTTAAAATGTGTTTATAATGCATCACAATCAAGGGTGGAAGTAACTAAATACATTCATTCACATTACTGTAATTGAGTGGGGTTTTTTTGAGTACTTGTGCTTCTTGGAGTATTTTCTGAAGTCAGTAACTTTACTTTTACTTAAGTATGTTTTTACTGAAGTATTGTGCTTCACTACATATTAAATCCCATCCATTGCAGAGGACAGCTTTTGTGTCTCTCCATCAGCAACAGAAACCGGATCAACATAAACTGTGGATCTATTCACAGTGAGAAGAGGAATCTGACTTTACTTTGTTTCTGCACTTTATTTTGTAATTTCCAACTTTTCCAGTTAAAAGACTCTAGTTTGAACTCTGTGCTCTCTCCTGTTAGAGTCACATGGAAAAGATCTCAGCTAACAACGTTTTCTTTTCTAAAAAGGAACTCAGTGACTTATACTCTGAGTTCATGAGCTACATTTTACTTTTACCTCAGTAGATTTTTTTTTTTACTTCTGCTTAAGTAAAATATCAGCAAAGTAACACTTCAACTTGAGCAGGACACTGTGGTACTCTTTCCACCGTTGATCACAATAACACTTCAAGTATCACCACACAGCACACTTTGTTTGGGTTTTTGTCTCTAAGACCAGGAGCTGAAAAAAGGGACTTCTGCTAAACGTCTGGAACATTCCACGAAAAGCTCCTTGGCTGCGAGTCATCGGTCTGTTTGTGAGGAAACTGTTGAGGAAAAGAGAGAGTTGAAGAAAGGCACGACTCTGCTCCTGACTCATAAACACAGAAACCGCCCAGTTACTATCTCTCTCTCTCCTTTTATTTATAGTTCAGACTCTTTATTATAACCGGTTCTCTATTTGTTATGTTGCCAGTCGTCTCGTTTTTGAGTTTGTCTTTGTGTGTTTTTTTCTTTGTGTGTTTTCATGTCTTTGCCCTCTTCTCCCTCCCTCCCTCCCTCTCTCCTCACATGCGGCTCGGTGCAGTAAATATTTGCTGAAACATGAGCTCGCCCGTCTAAGCTGTTACAGTGTGTCCTCAATACTGCCTGTTGCATGCATTTGCGCACGCATGCACTCATGCACACACACACACACACACACACAAACACACACACTTGAAGATAAGCTAACAGCCGTCGGTGTCTGCCAGCTTTATGACCTTATTTTGTGTCTGCACTGTTGAATATTAACTCCCACTGTATCTTCATGTAAACACCCCTTCCTTTGCCCACACACACACACACACACACACACACACACACACACACACACACACTTTGGCTCTTTATCCCTTGATCAAAGTTCATTTTTAACCTATTTTTCAAGCCACATTATTGGTCCATTTATGCTGATCAATATGTTTCTACACACTATATTTCAAATTAGGCTTACTATCACTAGTTTACAGTCTGACTATATTTGGTGTTCCTGCATCAGTGTCCACAAAAATGTGCTGACTAGACACATCACTCCCTGGAAAACAGCTTTCTAGCCATAGTGGATGTGTTCATGAACTTTATGTGGAGACTTGGCTGTTAAAACACTTTTACATGATGTAAAATGATAAGTTACAGATTAAGGCTCTGTACATGTGTTGACACTGGCCCGAGAAGAGGCCATGTTCATAACACAGCAGCAGTTAATCATTACTACCTCGGATGTTTTGTCTGATGACTGTGTAGTCTGATGCCAAAGTGCTGCAGATAGCGCTTAACACTGTTTGTCCCTCATGCCGACTTGTACAGGCTCCTACTCTATCACGGCCGACCTGATATTAATGTGTGAATAGGACGGTAACATTACTATCAACAATACAGCAATTTCATTTCATCCAGGTTTAGTCTTTCTTTTCACTTCTGTTCTTTGTATCAGGCTACTCCAAAAGCATTGAAGTACTTGTTCGGGGGTTTATTTTGAAAGTTTTGACCGGAAATCCTATTGTTTATTGTGTCTGGCTTGACGCTAGTCAACGGAAGCTAATCTGTGTATGTAGCTAGCCGACAATAAATCAAAACTAGCACGGTAGGCAACTTTACAGAATATATTTAGAACCAGATAAAGCATATTATATAACTAGACTTGTCACAAAGGAAATACATAGCTAATTTGCATTGCAGACATCTCACTTTGGATCCAGTTAGCTAAGCAAGCTAGCTAACCTCCGCTAAACATACCGCTTGCTAACCCAGTCGGTTCTTCATCAGTTAACGTTAGCACTTTAGAATACCCAGCCTAGTTTGTATTAGAAAGTTTAGCTTTTTAGCTACTTAAACAACTTCAAGGCCAGTTGCCTGAGGTTTTACTTTTCCCCTGCATCTAGCCCAACAACACATTGGTTAACGATAGCCTCAATACGTGCCGTATTCTCGCATGGAGAGAACATCAAAACAAACTACATTCAAACATTTGTCATTTTAATGTTTCCTTGCTTACCAACAAACATACATACCAGTTAGAACACGACTTAAGAGCTTTATCGAATCATGAGAAACTACTCTTCAATTCGGCATACATCCAATACACTAAGATCACTTATTTCAATATAATATCAACATTTATAATTCGTTTGACTGTTATTCGTACGGCCTTTGCCAATAAGCAAGGCAACTTTAAAGTGACAGATGTTTTAATCAGGTTTCGGCAATACATGTGTAGGAGTTGTTTAACAGGACAGAATGCCAAAACAAAACTCTCTTGCCTAACTCCTAGCTACAGACATGTCAGCTGATACCAAGATTGCCGAGCTGCTGACAGAGCTCCATCAACTCATCAAACAGACCCAGGTGAGCGAGGAGACACTTAATTGTAGTCAACATTGCATACTTAGAATGGAGAAACCTCACTGTGCCTCTGTAATTGACTTCCCCATAGATGCATCACCAATCAATTAAAGTCAACCAAATAATAAATCATCACTGTGTGTCTGTTTCAGGAGGAGAGGTCGCGCAGTGAACACAATCTGCTCAACATTCAGAAAACACATGAAAGGATGCAGACAGAAAACAAAAGTCAGTTGGCATATTGCTTACACTCTTTACCATCTCCAAACACTGTGTGAGGGAGAGCGAATAATACTCATCTCTCTCTCACACTCTCTTTTCACTTCTGGCCATTTAAATGTTTGTGTATAATTTAGGCTTATGATGTGACTGCCAAAACCTCGCTCCTGGCAGATTCTCCTGGGGTCACCAGATTGTGACAGAGATCTCACAACTTGGAAAGAGAAAATTCCCACAACACTTGCAGTACTGAAAACAGAGATTCATTAGACTAATAAATCTTTGTCCTCAGTACTGAAAGTATTACAGGAATTTCCGCTTCCCCAGTGTTACCTGTCCTTTCCATGCACATTGTTAGTGGGTGAAGTTCTGTCAGAATACTTTTTTAACTTCAGTTATTTCACAACTTGCATCATTTTAGAGGTCGATTCATATAGGTTTGATATTACCAGAGGTGCCCAGCGATTGGACCAACTGCACATATTGACACCTAGAAAAACATGGCACTATCTAGGTTTCCTACAATCTAAATGAAGTGTATAACCATTTTGTACATTTGCAAAACCAATTTGAGCAAGGAAGGGTCAAAATAATAAGCTTTTTCCTGAAGAGAGATAGAGCATGGCCTCTAGTACTGAAACATACAAAATGTAAAAATGTCAAAATATTAAAAAGCCATTATTATATTGGCTTACCACCGATGGGTTTCAGCTAACATGCCTTCATCACCCTAATATTTTTCACTTCAAAAAGTATGCCTTTTATTTATTTATTTTTGCATTTTGCATGTTCTAGCACTAGAGGCCATGATCTCTCTCTCTCTCTTCATGATCTAACTCCCTGGATTCCAAGAGAGCCTTTTTTGACACCAGGAAGTGCAGTGCTCTTTGTATCTTCTCTTCTCTAATACGTTTTTTTCCATTCTAACTGGCTATTAATCAGCATTATATGGCTCCAGATTCAATCACAGTCACAGTTACCTATAGGTTTACGCATTGTTTTCCTGCCTCTTCCAGCCTCCCCATACTACCGCACTAAGCTGAGAGGATTGTACACCACAGCCAAAGCAGACGCTGAGGCAGAGTGCAGGTGAGTGGGCACACACACTCCAGTATCATCTTGTTTTCAGCCCTGTCCGGACGGGATTAGTGTGACCGGAGGAAGTCAGGTGATGTAAATGTAACTGGTTTAATTCAGTGATTTAAATCCCCTGCAGGAGGTGATTTGTGGTTATTACAGGGTGAACATCCTATCATTGAGTGAAGGTTACAAGAGGAATAATCTCTTGTTTTTCAGCAAACTCCTCCGTCTCTCTATCAGCTCCAGTACAGTCTGGGTCTACAGTCTGTGTTTGCAAATTAGCATTTTATTTTTTACTTACCTTCTGTTACGCCTCCTCAGTCATTCTCTGAATAATAACACTCATTTAATTGAATCACTTGATGTGCAGTGAATTACACAAGTTTCTCTGTAATACTAGTCCTGTCCAGATAGGGCTTTAGTTTAGTAGTCATCCCTTAGTAGTCATCACAAAAATCATTTGTGTTTTCATTATTTCCTAGAATGTTGCAACATGTTGCAGAGCGCCTGAGGAAAATCCACTTTGACTTGTTGACTGGTTTTCGTTGCTCTGTTTTCACAGCATCCTGCGTCATGCTCTTGATAAAATTGCAGAGATCAAATCTTTATTGGAGGAGAGGAGAATAGGTACGTGTGTGTGTGTGTGTGTGTGTGTGTGTGTGTGTGTGTGTTGGGGAGATGTATCATACTTCTGAAGTCCACCATGTGCTTTTTAAGATCTATAACTGTTTCCATTTAGATCAAATTAGAAAAGCTGGATTATGATGAAAATTTGATACAATTTCTACAATATTGCAAAAATGTTTTTACCCTGTCATATTATGTATTTATTTATTTATTTATTTATTTATTTTTTAGATGAAAAAACTATATGATAAATTGTGACGGAAATGCATTTGTCAAATAAATAATAATGCAGGCTTGGTATGATCAGACAGATGAAAGGTTAGGCTTAACATGAATATTGCTTTGCTAAACAGATACTTGCCAAATACTAATCAGTTCTTGAAAGATTCCTTCTATTTTCATGGTGGCTGTGATTTTGTTTGACAAGGAAAACCTGTTAATTTGCTTTATCCCAGCTGATGTAAATGCACCCAAGTTCAAAAGTTTGCGTTAAAATTGCTTGACGGTTGGATGGAGACGATGATGTTTTTCTCTCTCCCTCCTCGCCTGCTGTCCCCCAGCTGCTAAGATGGCGGGAGTGTACAGTGACAGCGACCCGCCCAGGAAGACGATGAGGCGGGGCGTCCTGATGACCCTCCTGCAGCAGTCGGCCATGACGCTCCCTCTGTGGATCGGCAAGCCGGGCGACAGGTAGCCGCCGACTCCCAGGAGTCTTTCTTTACAGGCCACCTTCTTTACAGTCCACCTTAAGGAAACTTCAACTGTGAGATGTCATGTAAAACACTGATTATTTTATCTTTTCATATGACTTGTGAATGAATGTCAGCAGTGTCTCTTCCCTGTTTATTGCTGTTTAAAGGGGGTTCTGGTAGCTTTTATATGTGGCGTTAAAGGTTGAGTCTTTAAACCCAATATAAAACCCACTCTGCTGACAACTGCCACCAAAGCTTTTCTAATAGATAGAAGGAATCTTTTTCCTCACAACAGCTGATGTTGAAGGAGTGCTGAATTTTTACAGATTTTTAATTCATACAATGCAGAAACAATGCTTTCCATCCCCTCCCTCCCTCCCTCCCTCCCTCTCTCTCTCTCTCTCCCTCCCTCTCCCTCCCTCTCTCTCTCTCTCTCTCTCTCTGTCTCTCTCTCTCTCTCCATCCGTCCCCTAGTCCTCCCCCTCTGTGCGGAGCGACCCCGGCCAGCAGCGACTACGTGGCGAAGCAGGGGGATAAGGTGGCGGCGAGGGTGAAGGCAGTGGACGGAGACGAGCAGTGGATCCTGGCTGAAGTGGTCAGCTACAGCCACTCCACCAACAAGTACGCATTACGACCAGCTAGTTTGATGTTTTTCTTCACCTGGCACTCATTACACGATTGAGAAGTTTGTACTTTATTCTTCAGATAGCCTAAAATCTGTTTTTTCACATTGTTCAAGTTAGAGCTAGCTTGGCACCAGCTGTAGTCATCGCTGTCATCAAGAAATGTTAGCAATGCCAGTAGGTCGCTTTTCAAACAATTAAAGCACCGATATGGCAAATTTCTCCCCACGAGTGCCCAGTGAAGGAAAATCTGCCTAAAATTCAAAATGTCATGATATAAGATAATTAAGATAAACGATAAGTTATGAAGTCACAGCTCAACAAAAACTGACTGTTTCACCTCTCCTCCTTCTAGATATGAAGTGGATGATATTGATGAAGAGGGAAAAGAGTGAGTTATCTGTTATTGCTTCATATCCTCCATCTCTAACACTAATTAGCATATCTTCCATACCCTTGCTGTTTAGTCCCATCTTTATCTCCTTTCTGTTTTTTGTATCTCTGTGTTTATCCTCCTATATTCCTCCATGCCATTCTCTCTTCCCTCGCTTTCTCTTCCCACATTTCCCACTTTCCCCCCTTCATGTTGTCTTCCTCTACCATCTTTCCTCTTTTTGTTTCCTCTCACCTTTTAATCTCCTTTGGGTCACATCTCACATCTTCACATATCCATTCCTTTTGGGGTTGGACCGTTATAAATGTTTGTTGATATTGGCCTTTTATTGGAAATCAGATCATTTATTAGACATCAGATATCTACTGGTCAGTTTCATCCACCTCTGACATGATGGAGGTTATTATTCTGTTAGATGGCTGCCCAGAGAAACCATTTCAGTGTGATGTGGGAGTAGCTTCAGTCTGTGAAACCTGCAATGCAATTTTATTTTCTTTGTGCATTGTATTTATTCATTTCATTGTTCTGTAATGTTTTGGTAAGTAATTCTTCTCACCCTGGATTAAGGAGCTGCTCACCCATCTAAAATGTCATTAGTTTGGGTTTCAGTGGAGAGTTTTAGTGTCCCATGATGGTGTAAATGCTGTTTTGAGAGGCTTTTCCACCCTGACAAGAAGAAAATTATTGGGAAACACTGAATACTTGTCGTTTTTAGCATGAAAACAGTCAAAAAAATTTAAAATCTACAAAAGTATCAACTACCGGAAACTTCAATCCAAAATTATCAGTATTGCTGTCGACCTTCAAAAGCCCAAATCAGTCAAATCCTAATTCCTTCATCATATACTTTATCAGTCCATCTCCTCTTTTCCTTCCTCTGATCCCACCTTCTCCTCTCCCACACTCAGTCTGAATAACTCCGGCTGTCCAGAAATACCTCTGGTTGAACTGTGTGTGTTTGTGTGTGACCAGGAGACACACTCTGAGCAGACGGCGTATCATCCCGCTCCCTCAGTGGAAGGCGAACCCGGAGACGGACCCCGAGGCCCTGTTCAGTAAAGACCAGCTGGTTCTGGCCCTCTACCCACAGACCACCTGCTTCTACCGGGCCCTCATCCACACTCCACCGCACAGGGTGAGGCCCGACACGCCGGCCCCGCCACACCGCTGTGTTTATATTTAGCCACGTCTGGCGCCATCATGGAGGTTCACTGGAGAAGTGTGTGTGCTCTACAAAACAAAACAGCTTGTTGTGGTGTGGCTGTAGATCCATTCAGTAACGTTCTCAGTAAAAGTGAATAGTGTGATAAGGTGGATTTGTTTCCAAATGTAGGTTACTGTGACACAGTAAACCGTCTTGTCTGTAGCCCTAGTCTCTACTCCAAAACACTGAGATGTAGCTCAGCTCAGAACAAACTGTTAGCTAGCTATTTAGTAAAGCAACCAATGTTAATGTTAACTTGTTGCTACTAGATGTCACTAGCTACCATCCGTGTAACATTTGCAATTGGGCAAATCAGATGTTAAGCAGATACTATAGTTAGCTAGCTAACAAGCTGACATTATCTAAACATGATATCAATCATATGGATCAGTAATTAAATGATCAATTCCCAGTCAAAAAGAGCAGCAAATTAACCTTTAACACTGTTGAGACAAGTGGTCAAGTCCTAAGTTTAGAAATGTTGTTGCCCAAGAGCTGAGCCGAGCTCCAGTATGGCCGCCAGAGGATGTGTTACATCAGTGGTTCTCAACATGGGGTCCGGGGACCACCAGGGGTCCTTGAGGGAGTTCCAGGGGGTCCCTAGCAAATTCAAATAAATTTCACCATTATTTCATCTACAAGAAGTTAACCCAATTAGAGAATGTAGAAGAATGACTGTTTTGATCATAGTTTCACTGTTATCTCTCCACCTACAATACAGATAGTCATGGGATTCTGGACAAAATCATATCGTATATAAAAATATTTTCAGATTTGGGTCCGAGAGACAAAATCTCATCAAATGGTGGTCCGTGGCCCTAATGTGGACTAAATTAGGGTCCTTGATATGAAAAAGGTTGAGAATGAATGTGTTACATCATCTGAAAGCCCTCTGTTGCAGTCTGTCTGTCAGTTTTTATTCAAGACAAATCAAATGTAGACCATTCAAATGAAAGTGATCAGATATGAGGCGCACATGACTTTGTAATTATTCCTTCTTGTTAGAAATCGCTGAACTCTTTCCATAAACTGATTAGGTTTTGGTTTTGTTTAGAATTGGATAAACCGGAAAAATCGACTTTCTATTTGATTTAAAGGATAAGTTTGGTGATTTTGGACCTATAGTACTACAGGTATGGAAGAGACAAATCGTATATAGGTCCAAAATCGCTGAACGTATCCTTTAAGAGTGAAATTTATGTTCCCAGTGCCAACAGTTGCAGCTGGTTTTCCACCTCAGTCTCCCCACAGAGTGCAGGACTAAACCTGGGGGCGGTTCAGTCCAACAGTAACAAACAGTAACTCTCTACCGAACCAACAGACCAAACCAACAGAGAGAGAGCAGCTCATGCAGCTTCTAACCAGAGTGTGTGTGTGTGTGTGTGTGTGTGTGTGTGTGTGTGTGTGTGTGTGTGTGTGTGTGTGTGTGTGTGTGTGTGTGTGTGTGTGTGTGTGTGTGTGTGTGTGTGTGTGTGTGTGCAGCCGCAGGACGATTACTCGGTGCTGTTCGAGGACACATCGTACGCCGACGGCTACTCCCCTCCGCTCAACGTGGCCCAGCGCTACGTGGTCGCCTGCAAGGAGAACAAGAAGAAGTGACGCAGAACGGAGGGAAAGACCCGGAAAGACCCGGAAAGACCAAGAGACGACGACGACGATGACGAAGCCTGTCTGGGAATAGGAACGCACTCCTGTTCCAGAAAAACACTAACTTCCATCTCATTCATTGAGTTAGGCTAGAAAAACATTTGTCAAAAATCTGAAATGGGCCGTCAGAAACGTCTAATGGGCAAGTTCTGATACACTGTGCAGCTCTGATCATATTTTTTTATCGATAGATTATGGAATTATCTCCGCTGAAGGTGACGATCGGCTCAAGCTTGTCGTTACTGTTTGACCCGGGCGTGGGTTAAAGATTTGACACATCTCTTATGTCATTATAGGACCGGGAGATAAATCAATATTATCGTTTATTTGTCTGTCAGTGGAATCTCATGGTGATGATCTGGTGATTTCGGGATCATGAAACACGATGCTGCTGTTAAACTGATGATAACAAGCTAATTTGGTAACACTTAACAATAAGGGTCACTAAGTTAAGGGTTAGTTAATGCTTAATAAGCATTAACTAACCCTTAATTAACAGTTAACTAATTTACTAATGGTGTTCATGTTAACTAAGGTATTAATTTATACATGATTTAATAGTTTATAAAGATGACTATTAAATAATGTATAAATTAATACCTTAGTTAACATGAACACCATTAGTAAATGATTACCAGACACATTAGTTAACTGTTAATTAAGGGTTAGTTAATGCTTATTAAGTATTAACTAACCCTTAACTTACTGACCCTTATTTTAAAGTGTTAAGGCTAATTTTATTTAAAAACTCTGACAAAATGAGAATGTGTGGTGGGAACATAATTAGAAAATGTCAGTTTTGTTTGACACCCACCTAACATTACCATTCAGTTCAATAGGATGAACATGAATTTGATTATTTAACGTGATTTTGCATAGATATATATTGATATGGGGAAAAAAAATCCTTATGATTATCGTGATATTGATTTCAACCATATCGCCCGGCCCTACTGTCATCATAATGTCAGTTGTTGTACAGCTTTGCACTGCACTCTGCTGTGGTTTCATTGTTTTTTTTAATTGTCTAGTTGCTGTTCTGCATTGTGCATAAGCCTGCTGGTCAAACTTGCATGTTTTGTTTTGTTTTTTTTACATGTCAAAAATGTTAATGAAGGTTTTGTAATAAAAAAACAACAACTTTGTCCTGATAGTTGAGTTTTGTACTTCAGTGAAACACTCACACACATTGGCACATGCATCACCTGACCAGTGTTTTGTTGTTGCAGTCTGACAGAGGAGGGGACTCACATGTCACATGACTTGGACCCGAGTCACAATTTTAACTACTTGAGACTTGACTTGGGTTCTGGTGACTTGACTTTGACTTGTACTCTGATGACTTGAAAAGGTTTCTAAAGTCTTGACTTGAGATCTTGTGTTTGTGTAAATGACTCAGATTGAAAGTGATGAGATTTGTTCCAGCAGACGACTGAATTTAAATTCTGTTTTCTGAATTTGTATGGAATGATTGAATTTATTGAAGTTGAAACTGATTATAGAAATCAAACTCATGATGCTCTTACCAAGTTTTTATCCTATTAAAACCATATTGCATTGAAAAAAACTAGATATTTAGTTTTCTTTAACATATTAAATTGATACTGGACTCTTGATTTGTTCTGACTTGACTTGCTGTTCTACATTTAGACTTGAGACTTGACATTAATGACATGGACTTGACTTGGACTTGACTTGGTAATCTACATTCAAACTTGAGACTGACTTGGGACTTGAGCAAAG
This sequence comes from Centroberyx affinis, assembly GCF_046629955.1. Taxonomy (NCBI): domain Eukaryota; kingdom Metazoa; phylum Chordata; class Actinopteri; order Beryciformes; family Berycidae; genus Centroberyx; species Centroberyx affinis. Next base: position 16,091 of record NW_027280681.1, on the reverse strand, counting down.
TTGACTTGGTCCCACCTCTGCAGTCTGATGATGTAGATTTTTGTCCGGCTGATTGCTGGCCTCCTGTGGCCTTTTCAGGAAGTGAATATCAAATCAGAGTTTGTGGTTGTTGTCATGCTGCCTTCAAGTTCTACTCATGGGCTCCTACTTCTGAGTTCTCTAGTAAATATGAGATGAAACTTCAGTGATCACTGTGGAGAAATTGGGTCACTGCAGCAGCAAAACAGTGTGTGACGACAGAGGAAAGCATGTGCTCAAACATTTTAATATCTCTTCAGAGCTAACAGCACCTGACATTTCCACCAGGTCAGGGTGTGCGGAAAAGTCACAATAACACAATAATAGCAATATTTATTATTTTTTTGTTTTTTATCTCATGATGTGTACCTTTTAAACCAAATATCATTGTGATGCTCACATATTTCAGATGACTTGTAAGCTGCCATATGAGTATTTAATAAACTTAAACTTAAAGAGTAGTGAGAGCCACAGGTGTTATTAACCAGATCTTCAACAGCAATGCATACACTTTAAAGTATTTCATAAGACATAAATACAATGCTTAATTCACGGTTAGATACATAAAGGCCATAATGACATCATTAGATATGATCAATACAACACAAGAATCACAAACAGAGAGTTTTTGAATAATATAGCGGCATTACAACAATGTTATATTATCATGCTGCATACCAATGTGACAAAAAAATTATGAGAATCAGGAGAATTTAAAATTAAGCATCAGTCGAAGAGATAATAAATATGAGTGACACCTAAAAGCTAAACAAGTGAAAATAGAAACATACTGTAATTCTTTACATAGAAGCCCAAATTAAGATACAGTATAATTCAAAAATATTCTTTATAAGATATAGTATGATATATATATATATTTTTATAATTTTCATTTCAGATTTTTTTAACATAATTTTATACCGTACATATTTTTCATCAAATTTTCTATATTTGACTGTTGATAATTTCACACCCTCTATACATGATGTTATTCATGATGCTTAAATAGCACCAATTTGCTGTAGTCTGCTTTATATTCTCTCTCGTTACTGTACCCTGTTGCAATTCGATGTTTGAATTTCCCGCGATGTTATCTTAGCTTAAACGTCACATCTCGGAATCTCGGGGAATTTTGTTGTGGCTCGCTCATGTGCGGGAAACTCGACATTTCCCACAGCACGAGAAGGCAACACCAGAGCGCGGAAAAAAAACGACTACGACTGAAGCATTCAGTGTGATGTGACAGATTGACCAGGGTTGACGATAAGAGCACTTTATTGGTGAAGCGATTTCAAAAGTAAGTAGCATCATATGTTATTCTGATTAAGGTTGCTAGCAGCGAAAAGACCACCAAGTCATGTAACCACAGAAACAGCGATTAGTTTCCTTGTTTCTCCCCGTGTGTTGACACAAAGTCACAAACCAAATTCACGCCCAGCTTTTAAACTCATGAAAATTATGTGAGTCATGTTTAGTTAACGACAACCGCATGATTTCACCGGTATATCAGGGATAGCTAGCGGGAGAGCTACTGGTACCGACAGCAGTTTAGCAACTTATCCTAACGTTATTGTTAGCATTAGCTAACGGAGCAGCTGTGTCAAGTTCACGGCAAGTTGCAGTACTTCCGTTTCCGGTTTAGTTATTTGTTTTTCAAAATTAAACCACAGAAACTGACTTTTCTGGAAGAACGACCTTATGTTGTGGGTGTAACATTGCCATAATCACATCAAATTATTTTTAATGGGGAATTATTATACGTTTAAGTTTGTACATGTAGTTTAGCATAAGTTTTTGTGTGTTCCTGACATCCAACCATTTTCTATAACAGTCCATTCCCTACTCATACTTTCCATTCTCTCACCACTGTTGACAACTTGGCAATTTTAGAGACTTGTCAGAAGCCTCCAGCAACTTTACTTCTAAAAATCAACTAGCAACTTTTTCTGACCATTTTGCAGCAAATCTGTAAGTCTGATGCCGATTTGCGGTACTTGCTGTAACAAATGTATTAATATGCAAATTAGCACATATGGCATCATCTAAAGACTTTTTGAGCAGCCAATAGCTACTTCCTTGAAAGAGTTGGCAACACAGTTGGCTGATAACTGCTATGACATTTCCATAACCATAACGTTTATCTACAACTTAAATGATTGGAGATACTCAAACATTAAACTACTTTTTATTTTAGCATTAAAATGCAATCGGTTGTTTCCAGCCATTGCTGTCAAGAGCTGTGGACCTCCAATATGGCCGCCAGTGGGCGTATTACGTCACCTAACAGCCCCCTATTGATTTGACAGCTTACAAATCTGCTGTTGTAGTAGAAACTTTTATTTTGGAGGATCCAGTCCGGAAGTCCAAATGAACCTCCGACTATATTGACGCTGTTTTAACGTCGCTCCAGGTTGTAGGCAGACTAACTGTATTTACCTATCGTCAACTGGACTGTGACAAAGCCCTGAATTATTGTCTGTTTCTTTTTAAAGTTAATTAATAACATAAGGAAAGTGAGCAAAAGCATCATGCTACATCCATACTCTGACAAGTTATCTCTTTGTATTTGTAAGAGAAAGTTACTGTTCAAAAGTCCAACATGGGGTGTTCAAGGCTGACACAGGTACTAGTTATTTGTGGACTGGAGCTGCTGATAAACGATATTTTATGCCAAAAATGAACAATTATTCAGTGTTTTCCCAAGAATTGTATTCTTGTCTCGTGTAAAATCCTCTGTAACAGTATTTAATTCGTCATGGGACACTAAAACTCTCTACTGAAAGCCAGCATGATAATAAATAAAACATTCATGCATACTTGTGTGGAATCTGATCAAAATCATCAGTCAGTTCATATTAAGGTCTTCCCATACACAGCCAGCATAGATTTGATCAATAGTACAATACATATATATTCAAACTGCATCATATCCAATCAGTCAGCCCCAAGGCAAAAGAAACCAGTGAAAAACTGCATCAAAGTAGCAGCATCACCCTGATCAACACATACACACTGCAGAGGAGGAAACCCAGCTTGGATAAATGTCCCAGAAGTACGCATTTGTTGATGATTTTGGTAAATTCAGCCACCAGACTGAAGACTGTGTTTCTGTCCCAGATGTCTGACAGTGACAGTGACCTGGAGGTCATCACGCCTCTGAAGCCTCTGCCCAAACGCCGCCGCATCATCGACCCGTCCACCATCGCCTCGGTGCCCATCTACTCCAACAAGGTGAAGTCCAGCGGTGGAAAGAGAACCAGGATGTCCTGCTGATAGAAGTACTGTTACTTTGCTGATATTTTACTTCAGTAGCAGTAAAAGTACTGGTGGTAAAATCGACTGAAGTAAAAGTGAACAGTAGCTCATTTAAAATGAACTCAGAGTAAAAGTTACAGAGTTAACCCTAACTCTAACCCTAACCTTTTAGAAAAGAGAACGTCGTTAGCTGTGATCTTTTCCATGTGATTCTAAAAGGAGAGAGGACAGAGTTCAAATTAGATTCTTTAAACTGGAAACATTAGAAATTACAAAATAAAGTGCACAAAGTAAAGTCAGATTCCTCTTCTCACTGTGAATGGATCCATAATTTGTCAGTTTACGTTGGTCCAGTCTCTGTTGCTGGTTAGTTCTTGCTGCTGTTTGTACAAAACTGCAGTGCAGCTATAATACAATTTCTAGTGTTGAAATTGTCAATTGCGTGTGTTCAGATGGCCTCCAGTCAGGGAGTTTCATTTGATCTCAAGTGAAGTGTGCAGTAGATGACATCACTGTGTCTGTCTCCAGGTAAACACCTGTCTGCAGCTGAAGCCGTCGCCCGCTGTGCTCGCTGAGACTGAGAACACAGGTAAAGACCGAAAAGCTTCCTAGACATCGTGTTTGAAAAGAAAAAAAAAATTGCCTGATATAAAAAGGGAATGCAATGCAATAAATCCCAGCTGTTTTCTTGTTGTAAGTGTTGAATGTGTCGTTGGTGTCCAGGCGACAGCGCTGAAGCCAGTCTGTGGTCTCAGTCTCCGCCAAAGAAACCCGTCCGCCTCAGCCTCAGCGACTCTGAGGAGGAGGAAGCAGAAACTGTGCAGAAGAAGAGCGAAGAACCGTGAGTAGTGAAGCTCAAGTGTGAGAACCGGTCCGTCCCACAGAGCTCCGCAGGTCAAACATCCTCCAGTCCACCAGAGTTCAGACTTAGAGATTTTCTGCAGCAATCCACATGAACTAAACTGTGACAGACTAGCATCAAAGCATCAGAACTAAAGAAATGAAGCCTAAAATAAGCCTCACTGAAGCCTCACCCTATATAACTGTCATTAAGATGTCAGCAAATCAGCTGTGAGACAGTGAGTCATGAAACCTGTTGGAAATCCTTCAGTATTTCAGACACATTCGCAGCACTCGGGTGTCACGTTAATAACCTTAAGAATCTGTTTTGTAGCACGAAGCAAACGTGTCAGCAGTGTTTGGGGCAACGTGTTACAAAGTAAAGCTGTTTGTAAATCTGTGAGTGTGTGAAACCACGTGTCAAGATAGTTTTAGGTTTCTCTGTGTTGCGTCGTTGTGTAAATCGTTACACAGTAATGCGTTAATCACATTACTTTTCCCTGTAACAGACTAACGTAAGACATCACACTGCAAAGACTGACAGACTTGACTGACAAAAAGTTATTTTATCTTGTATCCAGAAGTATCAAGCTTATTTTAGGGAAAAATAAAAATAAAAAGTTGTGAAATCATCTTACTGCACTGGTAAATAATTTTACAAATTTGACTTGTTTTCTTCAGGAGAATGTAACTTGTTCCAGGACATTAACTTGGTAAAAGTGAAATTGCCTTGGGGAAAGTTTCTTATTTCACAATATTCTTCATTGTTTTATGATGATTTCTTGAAAGAAGTCATATTGGCATGAATCAAGTGAAATTTATTGAAACCAGTAAGACTATCTGCCAGTGCAGTGAGATAATTTGCCTGAAAATATCATGAAATGAGCTTGATAGGTCTGGAGACAAGATAAAATCACTGGACAGCTTGTCATTTTTTGCAGTGTCCTGTTCCAACTTCACAGTAATCACACCACAGTCAGGCTCTCCTCCTAACTGCTGTGTCATGTCGACTGAGCAAAGCTTTTCAAGAAAATTAGGGAAATTCCCAGATCTTCAACCTCTTTGAACATGTGGGTGGTTGGAAGCTCGCATGGCTTTCGCAATGTTGTAATTGTTGTCATGGAAATGTTTGTACAAAGCATATTTCTCGAAACTGAGGATGAAACTGTAAACAATGACAAGTACAGTCACACAATGAAATGTTTTCCTACACAGTGGAAGACACTTAGCCGTGCCGTTCGGCCACGATCACCAAAATAATGTGGAATAGTTGAGTTAAGATGGATGACATTCTCGCTATGGAAAATGCATTAAAAAAAAAAGTGTTTGTTTGCTTTGTGTGCTGGTCAGGTTCTGTTATGTGTGGCACTAGTAGAACAGGATGTAAAGGAGCGGTTTGAACATCCGGGGGAGATTTAATAACCAGTCAAATCTCCTAAGACTATGTTGACATGAAGTAATTGGCAGTGTTTTCTCTCTCTTCCTCTCTTCTTGCTGTGTTTCAGGGAAGACGTTCGCTCCCCCTCTCCTCCTCCGCCTACAGGGACGCCGGCTGCCAAAGTGTCCAGCAGGGTCAGCCGAAAAATTCAGTGAGTCCGAAGCCTTCGTTCTGGTTCTAGTTCACAGTTTTCTGCAGAGTCCCAGTGATGCAGCCGACTGTTTTCACCGAGAGTTGACCTGAGCAAAACAAACCCACACGGGTTAAAAAAGGACTTAAAACTGTTAAATGGCTGAGACTCTGGTTCTGTAAGATCAAATCATGGCTGTGTGAGGTTTGAACATTGCCGTGTGTTTTGGCATTAATGAAAATAATCTAATAAACTTCATAAATAGTGTTGCCAGGATCAGACGGAGTAATGCCACCAAAGTGAAGCTGCAGCTTGTAAGATATGAGGCGTTGAAATCTCTCTAAGATGTTATTATCAGGGAGGTAAATGAGCACCAGCCTCCAGCCAAATACTGTGAAATTCGGGTTGTGGCTGGAAATGTTGCTTATTGACGGGTAAACAACCAGTGTCTTTTCTAAAATAGCATTTTGGCTGGTAAATAATGAAAGTTGAAGTTTTAATTCATTCTCCATCCGATGCCGATGAAGTATATTGATGAAGAGATTAGGTCACAATTTAGAAATAGCAGCAACACAGGTGATTTATATTAAACTGAATGACAGTTATCAGTATGTCTCAGCTCTAAAAAAGGTTAAAAGCATCAGTCACAAAAACTGCTTAATTATTTCATGCAGCACATTGAGTTGATAAATTATTGGTTTGAAAATGTGTACTGTATCATCAATAATGTATGTTTCAAAATGGCAAATCAAAAGCCAGACAGGGCATATCAGACATTGTAATAACCATTTTGTGTGTGTGTGTGTGTGTGTGTGTGAGTGTGTGTGTGTGTGTGTGTGCATAGCTGTATGCATGGGTTGGGTCATGCTGCTCATGAAAACAGAGTAAATGTTTGTCTGACTTTTGGCCTGGAGTTATGTTTAAAAGCTTACAATGTGTCTCTCTGTGTGTGTCTTTGTGTGTGTGTGTGTGTGTGTGTGTGTGTGTGTGTGTGTGTGTGTGTGTGTGTGTGTGTGTGTGTGTCTCAGTGAGATCAACAGGCAGCTGGGGGCGGTGAGCTCCCTCCTCTCTCCCTCTCCGGAGATGGGGGGTCGGAGGTCCAGACGAAGCCGACGCACCTGCTCCGCCCCGCTGGAGGAGGAGGAGGAGGTGGAGCAGCAGTACAGTAACGACAATGACAATGACGACGACGACGATGACATCATCATCGTGACCCCCGGCGCCGGGCCCCGGGGCTCGCCCTCGGCCCGGGAAGGAAGCCCGCTGACGGCCCGGGAAATCCCCCTGAAGGTCCGCTGCCGAACGGACCTGCACAAGATCCCAGTGCTGTCGGTACGTACTGACACTGGGCTCACTGGGAGGACTGGGACACTATTTTTACTCTTTATTTATGCTTTATTCAGGGTTCACACAAGGTCTGTAAAGTGCTTGGATTTAACTTTTCAAAATTTAAGTACTGGAATACCTGGGAAATAAGCCTGTTATGTGGGGAAGCGCTTAAAAAGACCTTGAAATAAGTAAATAAATTAATAAATAAAATTCGGTTTGGAGCATTTGACAGAATACAAGTCAAAACATAGAAAAGAAGACCAACATATATTCTGGAAAAAGATGACTCAAAAGCACGTGAACATGTGAACCTGTGATTTAAAGCATTGATGGTTGTTTAAAACGCAGTGAGGGTTACAGAAATGTTTCTTGCTTCCTTATGAACAGAAAAATCGTGCTGGAAAAAGTCACTGAAAGTCCTTTAATTTGATCTAATATTGTCTGTATGAACGCTGTTTATTTAACCAGGGGAGTCACATTGAGATTTACATCTTTTTCAAATGGCCAAGAAGGCAGCACACACACTGTTTTACAATTATGAAACATAAAAGAGAACAAAACATAAGACATATGAAATAAAATAGATCAACAGATAAAAACAGTGCAAACGTCTCCAAGCCTAATCCATCCTAAAAGCACATGCATTCAGATAGGGCTGGGCGATAATTCAATATTATCATTTATCGTCTTTCAGTGGAATCATATGGTGATGATATGAAGATATTTTGATATCGTGACACATTTCTGCTGTCTGAATTGATGATGACAAGCAAATTTTACTTAAAAACTCTCATAAAATGAGGTATGGTAGGAATATTATTTGAATATTTCTGTTTTGTTTGACATCACACCTAACATTACCATTCGGTTCAATGAGATGAACATTAATTTGATTATTTAACGTGATTTTGCATACATGAACCATATCGTGATATATATTGATATCGAGAAAAATCCTTATGATTATCATGATATTGATTTCAACCATATCGCCCAGCCCTACATTCAGAGGAGTTCATCAATCTGGACTTTAAAATCCTAACTTGGTATGAAATGGTCCAGTGGTAAAAGTCCTTTTGTAAATTATTCCAAGATGATGGGCAGCATAACTAAAAGTACTTTTACCAAACTCTGTCCTTGTGTTACATTATATAGCAGACAGAAGAAGAAACACAAACAGGACTCTGTGCTCCACACTTCACTTCTGAACTCATTCAGAATTAACTACACACAGAAAAAAACGGAGAGGGTTTTTCTTCAAGGGTTCTTTGGTTTCTGTATGGAACTGAAATGACTCAAAGAAACCTCTGATCTGTTAAAATACAAAAAAATGGTAAATCAGAAGAAACAACCCAGTGTGGTTCTGATACATTCTTAAAAAGGTTCTTTACAGCACCAAGAAGGGTTCTGCTGTGGTGCGAGCCTACAGAACCTTCTGGAACTACATGGAACCCTTTTTTCTAAAGAATGTAATTCATTTTAAAGACTTCCTCAGTGTGATACAGTCTCTAAAGTCCCCAGTCATAGTTTTTAGTTTCACTGAATACTGTTTTTGTTTTTTTTACTTTCAGTCGGCACCGTTAAGCAAGGTAGTGGATGAACTGTCCGTCAAGCTCCAGGTCCCGCCCTCTCGAATCCTGCTGCTGAGGAAAGAAGTGGAGCTTTCTACTCACCTAACAGCCAATGAGCTCGGCCTCGGCATCGCTGACATCATAGGTGGGTCGCGTACAATACAGCCAGAGGTTACCAGCTAATTTCACCGTGAAAAGATTTGTCACACTCAGAAACTAGATTGCAGCTTTATTTCTTATCATTTTTTTGTTTTGTTTGTGTGAATGTGTGTCTTTTATTTCCTCACTTGAGAAAATAAAACTTGTGTGTGGACTGGGGTTTATTTGTAGGCTGTGATCAGACAGGCTGCGTCTTTCTCCTGCTCTAACGCAAAGCTCAGCTGTGAGTGTTGTTGAAAATTGTTGAAAATAAAAATGGACGATAGAAAGTCGGCCCAGTCGGCTCAAATGTCTTGTTTTGTCCACAACCCAAAGATATTCAGTTTACTGTCATAGAGGAGTAAAGAAACCAGAAAATATTCACATTTAAGAAGCTGGAATCAGAGAAATTTGACTTATTTTTCTTAAAAAATTACTCAAACCGATTAATCGATTATCAAAATAGTTGGCGATTAATTTAATAGTTGACAACTAATTGATTAATCGTTGCAGCTCTATTCAGAATGCGTCTTATGTGATCACAACCTTAAGTGTTTTGGTTTTGGGACTATGGATCAGTCTCTGCCCATTCACTTGTCTGTCCATCACATGCAGTATCTCAGACGTCTTTTTTTTTTAAAGATTTATTTTTGGCATTTTCTGCTTTATTTGAGAGATATAGTGAGAGAGAGACAGGAAGGTATGGGAGAGAGAGCGGGGGGAGGACATGCAGCAAAGGACCACGGGTCGGATTGGAACCCGGGTCGCTGCGGGAAGGCCTGAGCCAAATGGTACGCGCCCTACTTGGTGAGCCACCAGGGCGCCCCAGTATCTCAGACTTCTGATGGGATTTTACTAAAACTCAGAGGAATGAAGCATGTCACCACTGCATTCTCACATTTAAAAAAAAAAAATACACTGAGTGGCCCGAGGGTCGCTGCAGTTACAGGTCAAAACTAAGTGACCTATTTGTTACTGATTGGTCCAGAGGGGAACTGCCTCATTCATGGGCGATGACATGTTTACTGTTGCCTTGTCTAAAATTGAATAATCCTTTTTTTTTTTGTCTTGCTTTTTGCTGTGTAGATTGTGTCGTCATGGCAGCAGACGAGAAACAGAGACCCGTGGAGGACGACAGCAACGTTATCACCGTGCGACTGCAGGGCAAAGAGAAAGGCTCGACCCAGGAATACTCGCTGCACAGAGTTCGTACCGCTCCTTCGTTCCACTTCAGCTTTACGTCTGTCTAGCCTTGACAGGAAACTCACGCTGCCTTGCTTCATTTTCTGTGTTTGTCAGGAGGCTCCGCTGGGCTCCGTCCTGTCCCAGTACCTGTCCGGTGTGTCCGGAGGCGCCAGGCACAAGGTGCAGTTTTTTTTCGACGGCTCCAAGATCGCACACAGCCAGACGCCCTCCGACCTGGACATGGAGGACGGCGACGTCATCGAAGTTTGGACTTGAGCGTTTTTTCGCTTTACAGAAACGACGGGAAGCTGAGAAGCTGCAGTTTTTCAAACCCGGTGCTGCAACATCATTCAAACATAATCAGATATTCATATCAACGATAACCACTCCTCTTGGTGCACACTTTGAGGGAATCTCAAGTTCTGTGCTCATGTTCAATATTCATTTGTTTCCTTTTGCTCAGAATTAAAACCATGAGAAGCAGTACTGACCGTCAGAACCACAGATAATAACCACAGTCATTTGATGGTGCAGAAACATTGTTGATTTATCGTTGTACATTACAAAATTATATGAGCCATTTGATCAAATTAACAATACATTTTCCGTGCATCTCTAAGCAGAAATGTCAAGGATTAAAATCCACGGACAGGTGGCTTTTGACAGTGATGCAAATTTTAATGTGTTTTGAGGCTTTTCATGGTGTTTCAGACAATCCTCCTCGACAAACTGTCTCAGTGTTGTGCAGAGTCCCTGGCTTTGGAATCAAGTTAAAGTTGCACTAGGCAAGTTTTTTTTATGTATTGTATGTAAAACTCCAGCCGTCTTATCGGCCTAAATGTCAAAGTGGGGCTGCAGCAGGGAAGAAATCCTATTCCTATTAATTGAGACTTTGCAGATTCACTCTATTTGCCCAAATGAACTTCTGGTGTCAGGTCTGGTCCCTTCTGCACCTAGAGGAAGTGCTGAATCCAAACTTCAGAGTGAAATCCAAACTGTCTCCTGAACAGAGAAAGCTGGACTCACCAACATTTGATCATTTCCTCCCTCGTCTCTTTCGTTTCTTTGGTATAAAGCTTCACAGACTGGCTGGTTAGTAAACATGAGCTGCTGTGTGACGTTTACTGACCTCACTGCACAGGATTTCTGGGTATTGAAGTTCAAATGTTTCGAACGGTTACCTCTCGCTGCCAGCTTGCGAAGTTGCCTAGCTTTGTGAAGCTTGAATTCAGTCGACCCACAGCGCTGATTTAGTCATTAAAAAAAATTGCTGTGTCGAAAATCTAAATCACCATTCTCCCTGCACTAGCTGAGAAGTGAGAGTAAAATAAATATTTACCCAAAGACATCAAACCCTTTGCTGATGTTTTTAATACTTCTGCAGTCCTTACTATAGACTGGGTCCTCACAGTGTAGTGATGCAGACTAAAATGAACTAAGTTCCCTGTTGAACCCATCAGGTTTGTGTTGAACTACATTCAGTTCTTTTTCAGCATCACTCATATGATCTCTCAGGTTTACATGGTTGACACCTTCAGCAGTTGCAGTCCGTGTTACTGAGCACTTTCAAACTGAACATTTAACTGTCGACAGCATTGAGTGTTGTAATATTTCAATAAATAAACAATATTTCTGTATTAAATCAATTGTAATATGTCTTTGTTATGTTAAGTACATTATGGTTTAGAATAAGTATTAAATAAGTTAGATTGGTCCAACTGAAAATTATTTGTGAATCAACAATTGATTACACATATATACAGTGTATATATTTTATTTCTCAAAGGGTGTGTAACCTTCAACTCTGTTTTACATATGAGGGGCGGGGCCAAGGCAACGATAACTCCTCCCACAAAACGCGGATAGAAGAGAGTGGCTGAATGTGGCTTTGGTTAACACTCTGCTTTTTACTGTGCAAAGCTCCTCACAGACAAACAGAAAGGCACCTGAGCAAAAACAATATTCATATCTCCTAACCTGTATCTGTCCTTCAAAAGATGAGTTGCTAAGGAAAAGTCCTGCTGGACAAATTTACAGCTAGCAAATAAAAAAAGCATCTCTTATAGGGGTGGGATGTACCAATGGAACATAATGTTCACAGTATAAATGGGCAGACAACTGTTATCTGAAAAATATGTCACATGACAGTCACCACCACTAATCTTTTTCATCACGTCAAATCCAAACTCATTGTGGAATATGAGGAAAGCAAGAGAATGTGTTGTGCGGAAAAAAAAACTAGTGGGAAGACAAACGCTTGTTCTGCAATTCAGAATGGCTTTCTCAGGCATTTTCCACAGGATGTCCTGATGAGGAAAAAAGTGAGCAGTAGAGTGTCAATATACATGATATACATCAGTGGTTCTCAACGGGAGGTCTGGGGACCACCAGGGGTCATTGAGGGGGTTCCAGGGGGTCTCCAGCAAACTGATGAAATGTTAAACTTCACCATTACTTCATTTACAAGAATGTAGAAGAATGACTTTTTTGATCATAGTTTCACTGTTATCTCTCTACCTACAATACAGATAGTCTTGGAATTCTAGACAAAATCATTTCTAACAATAAAAAATATTCCCAGATTTAGGTCCAATAGGCAAAATCTCATCAAATGGGGGTCCGTGGCTCTAATGTGAACTGAATTAGGGGTCCTTGATATGAAAAACGTTGAGAATCACTGATATACATGACATACAGTTATCATCCAATGCTTCAAATTATATCATGATATGAATTTTAGCCCATAAAGTTACGGACCCAGCTTTGAGTAGCTTTCAGCTTTCCGTGTTTCGAGGAAGGAGCATAGGTTACCATGGCGACGCCCCTCATGAGACAATGTTGTGGGTAAACCAATAAAGATCTGTCATGTGACTTGTTGATTAGTTTATTGCTAATAAAGTCATGTGAGCTGCGGAGCGGAAGTTTGGCTAAATCCATCATGGCGGCGGCACAGAGATGAAGACATATACAAATTGCACCGCGTTAAACATAGTGCTTTATGCTGAATGTAATCTCAACCGTCAGTCTTCTCTGGGACTTTTTGAGTGAAAATGACTGTCATCGGTTTTGAATAGAGCTAACAGGGCCGCGGGACAACGAAAGTGGATTTGGAAAGGCGACAGAAGATCTCGAAGAAACATCAAACCTGACTCATCCCCCAAGGTAAACAACACTAACCACATAATGCTAGCTAAGTTAGCTGTTGTGGCAACTATCTAACACCAGGTAGTCAGCCACTGAATGCTAAAATGGACTTACCAAAAGCCGACTAATACAGCTAACTAGTTGTGTGTTGTTACGGGGGTTAATTAAACCAAAGCAAACGTTTGGTTAACTCCGATACGTGCCTGTCTCTCTTTTGCAGACAATGTCACACCAAACTCTTAAGAAATCTGGCTATTTAATTTTGCTCTGATCATTTACAAACGTCTGTGACTTGTAAAGCATCACCCAAGGCCTTTTGCGAATCGTTAGGAGCCACTGACAAATTCGGCATATAAGTGATCCACCGAGAGGCGCTTATTTTAACAAAATGTCAACTTTAATGTTTGGTTCGCTATTATTCCTACGATCATCCATCAAAATAACGCACACCGCGCGGTCGGTAGTGAGCAGTGTAAAACGGTTAGTGCTGCTTGGTGGACTATCTATATGCCGAATTTATCAGAAAAACCTATCGATTCGTAAAAAGTCCGAAGTCATACTCTACTAGGTATACACTTCTCCTGATAAGCAAGGTTACGTTCAACTGGCAGACGTCTGAATGGATTTTGGACCCATACAAGAAAGAACAGTAGCGTGTTAACATGGCTATTTGTTGGTACCTTGAACATTGCTAGGTTATTTTTACACACGCATGTGAATCACACGAAACTGTAAACCATTCAAATGTAATGGGTAGCAGTAATATCGTAACGCTATGTACTGATAGCCTGACTGACAGTAAGCTGTGTTTGGAAATGGAGCAAGGAGCAAGGTTCAAGACAGATGAGTGGTGTCAGGATTGGCCTGGGATGCTTGCGCACTCCAACCAGATCTTGTTCTGACTGTGTGATGTTGCAAGAGGACGTAAAGTGTTCAGCAGATCAGCAAAACTTCTCTGGAGAGGACAGCTGGACATAAAAATAACTGATGTCAGTCTCTCTCTTCCCTGGCTCCTCATGAGTCTTATCTTCACTTCCGCCTTGTGTGTCCACAAAAAACTATCCTGCACGGAGGCAGACACTGGCAGAAGTCCCTTTCTTTCATTTGTACATAGCATACATATCAGTGCTCCACTATTCACATGACTGTAGTTTCACTAACTCATGTCCTGAGACCAAGACTTCTCCTTTCTCTGCCTCTTCCTTCCCCAACCGCACCGTCCTTTCCTCCTTATAGTCTGGTTTCCAGTTGCTCTGTTGGGTGCAGCAGCAGAACCAGATAAATCTTTTATGTTTTCCTCCTTTAGAAAGCAAACTTGTTTTTAAAGGTAATGTGTGCTTGACTTTTCTGTCATTGTCCAATGAAATTTGATGAATTTGGCACTATATGCTATATTTTTGTAAGTTGCTTTATTTCAGCATATGCAGTTGTTGATGCATAATTTACCAGTCTAATGGAAATCTTTATGCTGCTGGTGGTTTTTGTGCTATTTTGGAGAACAGACCTAGAGGACTACCAAATTGGATCAAATGAAAACATGCAGCAGATCATTGAATTAGGCTACATTACCGTGCCATCTGTTTGACTGATGATTAATGTTTCATCTCATCACGCACACAGCTTTCTTAGTAGGGTTTGACCAGTTTAGGTTTTGAAGACTGATACTGATATTTTTTGGACTGAAACCGCCGACAGCCAATATTTTGTGCCGATATTCAGTATCTTTAAATTTGTCAGTTTTCATGCCAAAAAAAAGACAAAAGTTACAGCTATTCAGTGTTTTTTATTTTATTCTTATCAGGGTGGAAAAATACCTAAATAAACTGTACTTAGACCATGGCACACTAAAAATCTCCACTGAAACCCAGGATAATATTACTACTAGAAATAATAACCCATTAGGGCTGGGCGATAATTCAATATTATCATTTATTGTCTTTCACTCGAATCAAATCGTGATGATATGGTGATTTTGGGATATCGTGACTCACAATTCTGCTTTCTAAACTGATGATAACAAGCTAATTTTATTTAAAAACTGGCAAAACGAGGTATGGTAGGAATATTATTTGAAAACTTCCTACTGAAAAGTTTTGTTTGACATCACACCTAATATTGCCATTCCGCTCAATGGGATAGTATCCACAATTGAACTATTTGCATCATATCCATCAAATCAGTGGTGGCTGACACTGATTGGCCAATGTCACCCTGATATTTTGGCAAACCGTTTATCATTCTAACCCTCTTTCTTAGTGATGTATTAATGATAAAAGCCCTATACATAACACCGTTTTAAAATGCTTTTGACTTAGCTTCTTTTCTGCAGATGATGAATGTGCACTAACTGCTGTTGTTGTTGTTGTTGTTCCCTCTCCTCCAGCGGTCATGTCTGTGGGGGAGCCCACCTCGGACTCGGCACCCTTCTTCTCTGATGACAGCGAGGCGGAGGGAACGGAGGAGCTGGGCGGGGCGGGCCAGCAGGCGGAGGAGGAGCCGGCCAGCGGAGTCTCCAACGTCAGAGCCGTGCTGACCGTGGTCATCCTCTGCTACATTAACCTGCTCAACTACATGGACAGGTTCACTGTGGCCGGTACGCACCGCCTCACTCACGGCTTATATCCTGGAATATCAGAGGGGTTTGGGAGGTGTATTCCAGAGGAAGTCAGGGAATTTGACTAATTGCTTTGGGAAATAGGGGAATATCAGGGGACTTTACTAATGGGTCACTTTCCAGGGATATAGCAGAACTTGTTTTACACATTTTTTGCATTAGATGGTTTTCAACCCAGCTGGAGTGGAAACCAGACTGACAAACGACATTAACAAACCAGGAAGGAAGAACATTTTTAGATCATGGAAGCGCTCAGACTCCGTTATGGAAAGTCATGAAAAGTCGTGGAATTTTACCTCAGGGCCGCAGTGGGAATCCTGTAATTACTACTTAGAGTGGATCCAATTACTATTCTGGGTTGGATTGATTCTGCCTGGCACAGTTAAATTGGCATAACCCAAATGTGTAAGTTCTGCACGTATTGCACTC